>NC_139979.1:1445000-1510000 GCF_963993115.1 Abramis brama
CTTTCTGAGTCATTAAATCATTCATTCAAACTGAATTAAAAAAATAAAATAATAATAATTCAAATTACTGCATTTAACATTGTCAGAACCTTTAGTAAATTACATGTTATTTTGTTTAGTTGTCTGTTCAGAATTGTGGGAGAATCATGATCTCTATTTTAAACAAAGAAATTGTGATAAAAGTTTTTAAATAAAACAAAATGAAATACTATTTCGATCTCTGTACTTAAAAATATCATATTCAACTCAATGTGTTACTTGCCATTTCTTTGTAATTATTTGTGAAATTTACTAGCAATTTCTGAATGAAAATTGTGAATCCTACACCTTTCATATTCCTTTTTGGAAAATGTTGAAAAATCAGGTGTTTTTTTTTTTTTTAATTCTCAACTAGATTTTTTAAGGCCAAATTTTCATTGTTTTGACAATTCAATAGGACTATAAAATAATAATAATAATAATAATAATAATTTTATTGTGATTATTATTAAATAAAAAATTAATAAAAATAAAAATATATTGTAATACAAATAAAAAAATTGAGTAATGAAATTTATTTTACAGTAAAATTACAATACTAATAACTGCGCTGTGTTTGTTTAAACACACATGCAGCTCATCATATCAGGTGTGTAAATGACACATATTATTTATGCACTAAGCCATATCGATTTTATTTCGATATATCATGCAGCATTTAGTAGCATGTATCAAAAAATGGAAAGTGGCACATTTGAAAGACTTCAAACAACACAGTGTTCTTGTTGAACCTGGGGGAAGGAGTTTAGTACCGCCGTCTCCTCCTAATGAAGACACCTGGATTGTTGATTTGGAGAGTACAAGGTTTTTTTTGATGATGGCAGCTCGGAGAATAAATCCCACGTTTCCTAAGACCCAAGTGTGAATTCCCGGCGTAATTACAGGACAGCACAGGATGATATTAACTCCAGTCGTTATGATTAATGACACAGTGTGCAGTGGATAATTAATCAGCTGTATTTGCCCTTGAGGCCAGACATCTACTTGGACCATCTGCCACGACAGAGTGGATAAACCTTCCAGTAGCCTTTAGCCTTCAGCCTTTCGCCCCAGTCAAAAGTAACTCGAAGGAAAGTTACGACGACAGAAGACCTTGTCACTCTGCCCTAGTTTCTTACCAAACGTGCTTTGTTTAAAAGTTAGTTCATTTGGAAGCTGCTAATTCCCTGCGTTCGGTTTATGTAGAACATTTAACCATCATCCAGATGGTTGTTTTCAGCAGCGCGCTCAAGTGATTATGTTTTTATGGGCCAATCCAGAAGTCAGCCTCACCCTGCATGTTCCCTCCATTAAAATCCAACATAAAATAAGCTCCAACAAAAGTATATGATTCTCACACGTTTCTGTTCATCAACGTGTGAATTTTAAAGCCTAAATACAATCTGCAAAAGTCAAAAGCTTACATTAGGCTATAAACAAAAGCTTCAGATAACTCCTTTCAGACTTTATAAAAAATATTTTCCCTAAAAGTTTGAGTTTGATAGTTTATAAACAGCATGAGGCTGTGAAAGCCTCAACCTCTGTAGTCCCTTTTAGCCACTATTACTGATTTATTTTATGTTTGTTGAATAATACATGAAAATAAACGTGCTTGTGTTAACCAAAGACCTTATTTCAGGCATTTAACCAAAAACCCATTCATAAAACCCACTTTATCCAGACGATGGAACCATAAGTTTTTCCCGGGTTTTGGCCTACAAAAAAAACATAATTTCTGCAGCAACACATTGTAGATCACATGTTAAAGTGTGTATTTTTTGCACCACTAGTGTATTGAAATGGAACTGCAAGCTGTTGATGACAAATGCTAGATATGCAAATACAGCGTATCATAGAGTGCAACACGCAATACAGCGATATAAGTCCCGCCTCCTAAATAAAAGAGCCAATTGCAGACTGGTAAAGTCATTGCATCACCGTTAGAAGCTCCGGTCAAGCCGGAAAAATGAAAAAATTAAACATGGCTGTGTATTTCGTAGTTGCTGGGAACATTGTTTTCAGACATCATAATTTACTTATATTAGGTTTTGCATTTGGGTATATATTTAGACATCATTAAAGACTACTTTGTCAGATATTTTATTTAATTTTTTCAACCAGTCATTATGATTCATAGGGCCCTATTTTAACGATCTGAAACGCAAGTATCAACTGCAAAACGCAAGTAACTTTGTGGGCGGATCTCAGGCGCTGTTGCTATTATACCGGCGGGATAAATGACTCTTGCTCCCGACGCAAATCTAAAATGTGTTGGTCTGAAGTAGCTTCATTACTCATTGGTGTGGTTTGGGCGTAACGTGAAATAAACCAATCAGAGCGTCATCTCACATTCCCTTTAAGAGCAGGCGCGCTTGTTCCATGGCGGATTGCTATTATAACGGCGGATTTGCCAGACGCGCGCCAGGAGCGGTTCACAGCCGAGGAGACCGACGTTCTCGTCAGGGCCGTAAAACACAGAGAAGTGACATTGGGGATGGAGAAACACAAACAAATTAGCTTCGGTTAAACAGGCGTATAATAATTTGGGTAAATGTGTGAGCTAGATTTATGCCTATTTTTTCACATCTTCATGGACACCACAATGATTTCCCTCGTGTGGAATATTTTTCCTTGTAATAATTTATGGTTTGCAAAAATGGAAACTGCTGCGTCTGTGTGTAGATGAGAGAAGCAGAGAGAAGACGCTACATTATGGCCAAGCATGCGCCCTTAAAATAGCATCTGAATAACGCGCCACTGACTTTAGATGAGGTTTCTCCTGGTCAGTGGCGGAATTGTTTTCTGAAATTGCACCAGGGAACGTTTGCGCCGGATCACGCCTCCTCTTTTCGCTGAACCGCCCCCGGGAGCGCAAGTTCATTCCCTAATTTACAGACGTGCGCCTGTGGAGGGATAAGTCCGCTGTGCGTCAGGAGCAAAATAGGAATGATACATGCGTTGTGTACAAAGTCAATTGCGCTGGGTGCAAGACAGGGCCCTAAGTCCTAGGTTTTTGTGAATTCTGGGTCAAAATTGTATATAAGCAATTGAGTACATTTTATTTGCTCTTATTAAATTGTATTACCAGCAATAAAGGAACAGTTCATCCAAAAATGGAAATTTCCATTTTTCAAATTTAAAGGGTTAGTTCACCCAAAAATGAAAATTCTGTCAGTAATTACTCACCCTCATGTTGTTCCATCCGCGTAAGACCTTCGTTCATCTTCGGAACACAAATTAAGATATTTTTGATGAAAACTGAGCCCTGTCTCACTCCTCCGTAGGCTGCTATGTGACCGAAACTTGCTGGCCCAGAAAAGTTATTAAAGAGATCGTTAATATAGTCCAAGTGACTCCAGTGGCTCAATCTTAAGTATATCAAGCGACGAGAATACTTTTTGTGCGCAAAAACAAACAAAAATAACGACTTTATTCCACTTTTCATTTCCTTCTCTCTGGGCCTCGTAGTGTTTTTGCGCTGCGCGTCTGTGTTGCACGTCATCACGCATCACACACATGACCGGCGTCGGCCAATAGTGAGCCTACGTGTGACGTACAACACAGACGCGCTGCGCAAAAACACTACGTGAACCAACTAGAGGTCCAGAGAGAAGGAAATGAATAGTGGAATAAAGTCGTTATTTTTGTTTGTTTTTGCGCACAAAAAGTATTCTCGTCGCTTGATATACTTAAGATTGAGCCACTGGAGTCACTTGGACTATATTAACGATCTCTTTAATAACTTTTCTGGGCCAGCAAGTTTCGGTCACATAGCAGCCTACGGAGGAGTGAGACAGGGCTCAGTTTTCATCAAAAATATCTTAATTTGTGTTCCGAAGATGAACGAAGGTCTTACGCGGTTGGAACAACATGAGGGTGAGTAATTACTGACAGAATTTTCATTTTTGGGTGAACTAACCCTTTAATAAATAGTGTGATTTTGGGGGCGGGGCTATCTGTTTGAAACTTGTCATTAGTTTTGCAATACCATTTGGCACCACTAGCTGACACACTTCAACTTTAAAGTACGTGTTGTTTGACATCAACATGCAATATAATTAAAGGCAGGGTAGGTAGGACTATATAAAAATAAAAGATCCAAATTTGTTAAAACTTTCTATATATATCAATACATAATTAAAATGTAAGTACTCTGAAAAAAAGAGTATAAAAATCAAGTGACTCTAGACCGTTTAATCTGTATTAAACACAGCTCATTATTTCGATTCGGGACGAATCAAAGGATTGGCTTAGGCGACTGTCACTCTCTCTCGCAACCATGGCAACCACCCTTTTGCCACGGGATCTGCCCACTTGCGCGCGCACGTTTGATTTGAGGAATTCGAGAGGCACGGAACCTAGGAATAGCAAAACAATGGCAGAGAAAGAGCAATCAAAATTCACATTGCCGGCATGCAGTTAGTGAAGGCAAACAAGGCAAAAAAAGAAGACAGTACAAGAAAAGGTAATGAACAAAAAGTCTTTGGATAATCAAAGAAATAAAACGCGTGTCAATATCATCGTGGCTTTCCAGCGACCACCCCGTCCTCAGCCTCTACTTCCTCGGACCCTAGTTGCACGCCACGGCCTCTTGCACGACCTCCTCTGCTTCGCCCTAAAATTATTTTTTATTTTACAAAAGGACATTTTACAAACCTACATTTTGCGCATGTGCTCCTGCATGCACTTTTCCAGTCACAACACAGCAATCAAAGGAGGACGCGCTGAAAACTGAAATGCTGTTCTCTTCCTTCATAACTCGTACTGAGAATGTTTGAGTTGCAGAGGAATTTGTGACTGTTTCACCTGTTCAACCACATCAAAGTTTCGTAATTAGTAAGTCCGTGCTTTTTCTCTTTTTGTTCTTATGTGCTGAAGGGCTGCTGTGCCTTGGTGAAACGATGTTTGTACGTGAAGAGCTCTTTTCCAAAACGCCATAAACCTAAAAAGCTGCCTCAAAGAACCAGCAAAAGTAATGATTATGAATGTGTAAAATATTGCAATAAGACATTTTAATTGTTTATTAATTTCTGTGTCGGCTGCAAAGATGAAGTTGACGATATTTGACTCGCGATCTTCGCAGTAGGCTAGTGAACGCATGCACCGGAGAAATGCACATTTATTAGGCTACATAGTTTTATTTTGTTTTGGATGGTTTTGTTTAGAACCAGATTTCTGTAAATATATTCCACATTTTTTAGGCCTGTGAGGCGAGGCTACGGTTCGGTTCACGATGATATAATCTCCAGTTCAAGCACCTTATGTTGTGATTGATAGCCTATATTTACTTTATGTATTTAATCCAGGAATGAAAATATTAATGAATTAATGAAAAAAAAAAAATATTAAAATTAAGATACAATTAATACAAAACGAAATTCGTTTTAAAGAAAGGCTTTGTGCTTTCTGTTTTGAGGTCTCTGTTAAAGTTTGAAAGTCTTAGTGCAGCTTTCAGAGCGCTCGCGTCCATAATGGAGAACTGTCAAGTAATATTGTTTTTTCTTCATAAATGCAAACACGAAAAATAAAAGACAAAAACTTTTTTAAAAAGACAAACCATAAATTTAGAAAAAAAAAAAAAAAAAAAGATGGATTTATAGCGTTTTGGGGGAAAAATGAATGGATTTATACCGTTTTGAAAATGTTATTTTTTTTTTACTTTGAATTGATCATCAACCATATTGTTGTTTGATTTAATAATCACTGTTGCAAGAAGTGCCTAGTTAAGTTTTTTTTTTGTTTTTTTTGTAAGTGGAAAAAGTAGGGGCTGCCACAGATTCTGTTTAGTTAGCTCCTTTATTGTTTTTTTCTATAGCCTAGTATAATATAGGTCAAATGCAGCAAGTCAAAAGACCAACTGGACCTTCTTTGCCAGTTTGCTCACATTTCTTTGAAGGATGGCAAAAATATCGCCTGAATATCGATATCTAGATATTGGAAAAAAATATCGAGATATTCATTTTTGTCAATATCTCCCACCCCTACATGCAGAACACCATATATGTTATGAATCTTACACGAAATTCATCTTCATCACAATATTACTGATGGTAATGTAAAAAAGTGTATCAATGCAACCTGTTTTTAGCTTATATAACTAGCTCGTTAGCGAATCAAAAAATATATATTTTAAATTTACCAATATCAATATGCTAGCTTGATAGTGAGTACTAAAATACATCTTATTTGTTTATATTCATAAGCAATTAGCGTTAGATTTTTTTATTACATGTGATTCTGACATGATGTCACTACATGCACTGTGCTCCTTCCTCTCTGCTCGTCTCAGGTAAATAATGCGTCTTCAGCTCAGCGGTTGGAGTCGCGCGTTCATGTGTTTTGGGGGCGTGGCTTTGGAAGGAGCCCAGAAGGGAGGGGGTGGAGTGAATGGAAATAATGAACTGTCTTTAAAACAGTCCTGAGAGGTCTACAGACACTCGATTTTTATACTTTCTTTTTCAGAGTACTTACATTTTAATTATGTATTGATATGTACATAAAGTTTAAACAAATTTGAAAAATAATTTTTTTAGACCATTCCTACCTACCCTGCCTTTAAGTTCATTATATTGCACACCTTTAAATCGGTTCCTTGCACTAGCATAAGCTCTTCTGGAAGTGGCGTTTTGTCTCTGTCAGCAGAGGATAACTGGACTTCGGCAAACCAGTCGTGTCTGAGCCATTGATGTCTTATTTTCTGGATTGCGCAGACAGTGGATGCAAGCATTGCACATTTGCTGTTAACATGCATTGTTGTTGGAAGTCAAATGGCATCTTTTGTGTAACAAGCTAAAGGGAAATTGTAAAACTAGAGACAATATAATAATTCATCCCATCGTTTTACTAAATCCTGGTCATGTTGTAATAATTAGGGAACAAATAATAGTAATAGGGCACTGCCATTTCCAGTGTTTTAGATCAGTCAAAATGAGGGAATGAATTAATAACTCAAGGGAACGAATTCTTAATTTGTGGCCACGATACACATATTTTCATCCACATGTCATGTGTGGGATTCTGTACATTACTGTCACTTTTGATCAATTTAATACATTTTGCTGAATAAAATGATACTGAATGAATGATTTCAATGCCATAAACCATGGTAATGCACCATAAAACACCATGGTATTATTACTCATATTACTACATGCTCAAAAATGTGGTACATCTTCATGTTCTTTTCCATCTATTGCTTCATAACTTGATATTTTTTAATTTTTTAATACTTTTTCATGTATTTTTTAAAGATTATTTTGGTTATAAAAGGGCAGCTCACTGCACAATATTGTATTGGGGTATTTAACAGATAAAAATAATACCATAATATTCAAAATGCACTGTTTTGCTGTTTGTAACCATGAGATTTGTACATTAAGCCACACATGAGGAGACGAGTCACTTTATTATATTATGCGGACAGACTTTAATAAGACAGAATGCAGCATCATAAATGTGTAGCCGTGAATTTACCGTCATCCACACGAGACTCAACCCTTTCATCTGGATGAGCTTCAGGATCTTCAGTTCTCCTGTTGATCTGGAGGATGTTGAAACAGTTGTTACGCGCTCATGAAGTTGTGTGTGTCGGGACGTTAAGTACGGGTTTAATCTTGTTCTGATTACACAGTCATTACAAGCAGGTTGGCAAGCGTTGGTGAAACCAGCAGCTCTTATTTCCACTAATCTGATTTAAGGCACAGATGCCACACATGCCAACCGGCTGCCATGGCAACAGTGCCAAATGTAAACATAACAAAGACAGTTCGGCTGCATACGATTCTAGTTCCCTGTTTTTTCTGATGACTTTTGCACGCTTTGTCAACTTGATAGAGGAGGTTTGCATTGGGTGAGCGCCGTCCGACGACCCACGACGACAGTTTAAAGTCACACCTTCAACATCAACATCATGCTTTCACACAGTCACCGATTGTTTCCTTGCACACACCGAAAAATAAAGTCTCTAAAAGGGTTTTTTTTTCCGCAGTGATGTCATAGAAGAACCATTTTGGGTTCCCAAGAGAACCTTTCAGCGATCAGTTCTTTAGAAAAAAACATATTTGGTTACACTTTATTTTCAGGTGTCATTGTTACAGTGTATTTATATATTTAAGTACTGAGTGTGTTTTTGTGTGTACATGTGTTTTTTTCTATTTGCATGTGTTTTCTTCTATTTGCATGTGTTTTTATTCTATTTGCATGTGTTTTTTTCTATTTGCATGTGTTTTCTTCTATTTGCATGTGTTTTTATTCTATTTGCATGTGTTTTTTTCTATTTGCATGTGTTTTCTTCTATTTGCATGTGTTTTTTTCTATTTGCATGTGTTTTCTTCTGTTTGCATGTGTTTTTATTCTATTTGCATGTGTTTTCTTCTATTTGCATGCGTTTTCTTCTGTTTGCATGCGTTTTCTTCTGTTTGCATGCGTTTTCTTCTATTTGCATGCGTTTTTTTCTATTTGCATGCGTTTTCTTCTATTTGCATGTGTTTTCTTCAGTTGCAGCGCGTTGAGCTCTCTCGGCTACCGTAGTTAATATTAATTTCAACATTTACTAATACATTATTTTTTAACATTAGTTAATGCACTGTGAACTAACTAGAACAAACAATGAACAGCTGGATTTTTATTAAATTGCATTAACAAAGATTTTAAAAGATTTTAAAAAACTAATATAGTAAGAAATGTAGGTTACAATTTATTTTAAAGTGTCATTGTTACAGTGTAATTATATATTTAAGTACTGAGTGATATTAAGCAACTACATGTACTTACTATAGGGTTAGGGTAGGATTAGGGTTTGGTTGAGGGTTAGTTGCATGTAATTATGCATAATTTACTGTTATTACTATGGTAAGTACATGTAACATATGTAACAAGGACACTGTAAAATAAAGTGTTACCGCATATTTTTCTTAGTGTGAAGAACATTGTAAAGAACCTTTTGTGGAATGGAAAGGTTATAGGACGTAAAATCAAGATTGTGATATGGCTATAAGTGCGAATCTTGCTAGCGGCGATTTCTTAAAATAAATGTTGAAGGTCTTGTTAATGATTTTCATAAACATTATAAATCAAAACTGCCTAATGTTACTGAATGAAATGTCGACCCAGGACAAGCTACAGCTCAGCTTTTTGCACAAAATGTTGCTTTTCTTTATGAAACTTTCCCACATTCAAGTGTTCAAAAGAATGCATGAAGCATTAATAAAACTGGGGTTACACTTTATTTTCAGGTGTCATTGTTACAGTGTAATTATATATTTAAGTACTGAGCAATATTAATTAACTACATGTACTTACTATAGGGTTAGGGTAGGATTAGGGTTTGTTTGAGGGTTAGTTGCATGTAATTATGCATAATTTACTGTTATTACTACAGTAAGTACATGTAACATATAGGACACTGTAAAATAAAGTGTTACCAAAACAGGTTCTTTGATTTAAAAAGCAGAGGCTCTGTTCTTTTTGGGGGGGGTTTATATATTGCATGTTCAGATATTCACACATCAAAATATTCTGGACGGCATGACATTTTTGTGAAAAAATAAAATAAATGCTGGTGCTTGCTGGGGTAACTTTTTTTCAAAAACACTGGTGGGGAAAGAGTTAAGAGTCACATTAAAAACATTAGTCTGCACACAATGAAAGCGCCCATGCCCTGATAGGATAAGCCCTGTGCTTCTGATGAATTATGAAGTCTTCTGAGTGCATGACCCTGCCCTATTTTCAGACACCCTATATCAGGTTACTGATCCAGCGGGTCATCCGAGGTCATTCCCACATCCCGAAACACCTGCCGACTCTCATCCGCAAGCTTTAGTGTTGTGCTGGGCGGTATACCGGTTCATACCGAATCCCGGTGTTATGATATTAATTTTTTATATACATTTTTTTAATCTTTCGCTTAATGTGTAGTCTCAGTCAGTCTCTTAACATCATATGACTTCACTTAATAATCAGTAAGGATTTTCAATATACTGACATGGCACTTGCATACCGCCACTTTTTTGCTACTACTATGTATCAACCTGTTGAACAACTTCTCTTGTACATTTCAACAACAAAAAATATTTTTTTGTCGTATCTATATTTATTCGTAATTTCTTCTTGTGTTTTGTATTTTGATAATAATTGCACTGTCCATGGAGCGGACCTGTTTTTACATTTCAGTGCTGGTTATATATTCTCTATATGTGACCCAGGACCACAAAACCAGTCACATGGGTCCATTTTTTGAAATTGAGATTTATACATCATCTGAAAGCTGAATAAACAAGCTTTCCATTGACGTATGGTTTGTTAGGATAGGACAATATTTGGCCGAGATACAACTATTGAAAATCTGGAATCTGAGGGTGCAAAAAAATCGAAACATTGAGAAAATCTCCTTTAAAGTTGTTCATTTATGTTGGCGATTGTGCTGCATTCACTCACAGAAATACATGTTTTATATATTTACGGTAGGAAATTTACAAAATATCTTCATGGAACATGATCTTTACTTAATATCCTAATGATTTTTGGCATAAAAGAAAAATCGATAATTTTGACCCATACAATGTATTGTTACAAATATACCCGTGCGACTCGAAACTGGTTTACTGATCCAGGGTCACACATATAACTGTGTATGTGACAAATAAAATCTTAAACAACGTTGGGATCGCGGCGGACCTCTTTGTAAATTTTGTGGGGCTTTGCAAACCTGTATTAACACTAGTGTGGAATTTTTCTACAATATTCACTCATGACAGTAAAATAGGGCAAACTAGTCAAACTACTGCAGTATTTCCTCTCTCAATCAGAAGAAAATGTGGTTAACACCCAGTCATGCTTGAAAGAAAATGCCATATACCGTGAAACCAGTATAATTTAGTAAAGCACTGTGATATAAATGTTTGGTCGTACCGCCCAGCACTACTTTAGCGTTCAGCTTCTGTCAGGCTGTCCGCAGATCTGTTCATTCATCCAGAGGTGAAGCCAGAGCGCATTATAATGCACAGCATCACAGATAACTCATCGGAGGAAAGACGGAGAAGGAATGGAGAACGTGGGAGTGCCGGGGAGAATGTGTAAGAGAGCAGAAGGGAGGGTAAGACGGGCAGGGAAGGAGGAATGTCGCATTAGGAATTCCAAACATCTCCTTAATCCGAGTGCCGACTGAAACGCTGGTCCAAGCATTTGCTGAAGCTTTTATCCCACCGTAGCTCAAGACCAGCGTACAAAGCAGAGGTCAAGAGCGTGAACGGGGATTTCTGAGAGCTCTCTCTCCTGACTGTCTGTGAACACTTATAAAGCTAAACGTCTGTAACTCTTTATAATGCCATGTTGTCTCAAGCTAACCAAACGTTTTTATTTTTTTATTAAAGCAGAACATGATACACAACACAGTTAGACGATATATCAGTACAAAACAGAAAGTAGGATGTAATTATGTGAAGTGTGTGTGTAAGATTGTGTTATGTGTATATCTCTATTATAAGTTTCTTATATATTCACTTCATATTATAAAGCTAAATGTCTGTAACTCTTTTTAATGCCTTGTTGTTTCAAGCTAACCAAAAGTTTTATAAATCCAACTGGTGTATGACAAATGCATCTATAGCTACAACATCTTGGTTAGCTACTAATGTACTGTTGTGTACAGCTTACTATTATTAAGGAATAATTTTCATACAGGCCATTATTAGAAAGCAACGATTTATTATAAGCAGCGTGACCCCTCGGGTGTGTGTTATTTGATTATAATTCAACGTACCAGAGTCAATTATTTCTGCTTATACTGTGGTTATCTCGAGACATGGTTCAGATGATGTATTTTTGTCTTTTGCTAATTCCAAAACGTCATTTTAGAGCTTGTAAAGGAGGATTGAGACATTGATTGCAAATTAATGCAGTTATTAAAGAGAGAGAGAGAGAGAGTGAGAGAGAGAGAGAGAGAGATTAAGCATGTGTGAATTACCTGAGTCTGTTCATCTGTTCATCTCTCAGTGTTCGACATCAGCGTCTCTAATAGTGAAACTGTAAGTTTCTCTGCTTCAAGATCAGCGCTGTTATTTCCTCGCTAGTGAGAAATGTCTTGTAGCTTTTACGTTGCTAAACTATTTCTCGGATAAAATCATCAGAGCGGCGCTGACAACACGTTTCTGTGTGAGTGTGTGTCTGTACTGTGTGTGTTTGAGCGGGAGAAAGAGAGTATGTGCTTTCTACACATAATAAAACTTAAATCTGTGGCAAAAAACATGGTAATAATGTGTTGTTTTTATACTATTGTTTACTATATTTATTTGCGTAGTGTCGTTGTGGGTTTCGGTTCTTTAGCTGTTGTCGGCTGTAAAGACCTTTGAAATAACTTTTGGCGCAGTGATATGGAGCTGTAATGCGGTCAAAACCTGCCTGAACTACTTTAGCCTTCGTCAACCAATCAGATTCAAGTGTTCAACAGCTCCGCAGTATAAGTTCTTTTAAATACTGTGTGTAAGATTTCAGTGTAAACATTTCAGTGTAAACTATTTGCTATTTTGCGGTCACATAATACATTACATTACGGTGCCACATTAAATATATAACTCATTATATATTATATATATTATAATTTTTATTGAAATGTTGCATTTTCATTTCACTTAAATTATATTTTATATCATTATTTTAAATTATTTTACATTATATAGATTTTTTTCTGTGTGTGTGTGTGTATATATATACAGTATATTTAATGTGTTTTTTTTTAAATGTCAAGTTAAAAGGATTTTTTTTTTTTTTTTTTTGTGGAAATCGACAAGTCGCACTGAACCCAGGACATTTATTTATAGTCAACATGAAATCCAAATTGACTGTATTTCCTTTCTTAATTTACCTTCCTGATCTTCTCATCCACAGTTCATCCATTCACATTGTTTTAAAAATAAATTAAAAAAACTATAGTCTTCATATTGGTTTATCAAATGTAATAATGCATGACATGCTTCATTGCATTGGGAGATGCTGTATTCTGTTCTCTATTGTATTACTAAATCATTTAAATGAATATAGCTTGACAGTGTTGCTATTTTGTCTTGTTTTGGTACTTTGACCTTTAGATCTGTGAGAACATCCCCAAACTCTGACACAGTTTCATACTGTTATAAAGGAACTGTTGAGAAAACGTAAATTTGATGCATTTTAGGTTCTCTCAACTATTGTCTTAAACATTGTCACTACTTTTCATAAAAGTTTTCATAAAAGTTTGTTCATAAAAAATGCAAATTCAGCCAATAAATTAATCAAGGCAACTGCAGATTTCCTATTCACAATACATTGATATATTTTGGTAGCTATAGCTTTTTAGGGCACTAGTTTCAGGTTTCAGAAGGCGCAACAAAGCAAAGATATCTGGGATTTATTTTCAGTTTCAGAAGCTTGTACCTCAACATGACACACAAACCTCAATAACAATGAACAAAAATCCTATAACCGCATCATTTATTCATGCTGCAATGCAATACATGCTGGAAAATTCAAAACCCTTCACATTTCAGCAGTGTTGCTCATCTGTGTCCGACTCCTTTCTGTTGGTCTAACATGAGTTTTATGTAATTTTTCACATTTTGTAATTCATAACGTCCCTTAAACTGGAAAATATGTTGTTTTTTTAACAGTGCATGTGTGTTTCCAGGCCATCTGTGTGAGATGTGATGAGCACTAACTGATTTTCCATGTGAATAGGATGTGCACCTCCTGTTTTCTCACTCCAGGATGTTTTCAGGATGCTTCTTAATATACTCTTCCTCCTTTTCCTCGTCAGGTACGACTATAAAGAAATGCTGCATAACTCCACGTTTTGTCTCGTGCCGAGAGGACGCCGCCTGGGCTCTTTCCGGTTCCTGGAGGCTCTGCAGGTAAACTCACTGTTTTGTTTTGTTTTGTTTTTTTTATCCAATATTGCAGTATTTTTTTTTTTTTTTTTACATATTTACAGTTTCTTCCTATTGAGATACTAAGGCTACGTCCACATTAAAGGGGTGATGAACTGAGAACTCAAATTTTCCTTGAGCTTTTGACATATAAGAGGTCATCATTCTATAAGAATATCCTGTAAGTTTCAGAACTGAAAACTTCCTTGTTAGTCCAATAAAAGCTTTTATTGACACCAGGCTCAGCGAACGACAGGTTTTACAAAGTGAAGATCAATGACGTCAAAGGGTATCAAGCTCCGCCTCCACAGAAGAAGAGCAACGCCTACTTCAACACTGCCTGTTTAGCCCCGCCCACCGATTCAAGCATAGAGACAGAGCGTATTTAGGCCACGCCCACACCGGGGGGGGAAATAATCCAACCGTCTCCATTGACTTTGCATTGCGAGAGGCTGCCTCCTTGTCATTTCTGACTTATAACAAAAAACAAAACAATGTCGAAAAGCTGCTATGTGACAAGGTGTACAGCAAACAAGCTAAAAAAAACGGAAATAAATTTTTATAATCTGTCGACCCCAAAAAACAAGCATTTAAGGACACAAAAGTGGATACAGGCAATTGAAACACAGCGCAAGGTGTCATATTACTCTGAGAACTACGTCCACTGGAGCAGGGAACGTAATCGGCGACAGTATAGCTTAGCTTACAAAAATATAATATATAAAACTGACATTTGGATATTTGACTTACCAGTGATAAAATGTTTACTGCATTTTTTAGTGCATACTGAGTGTCAGGATCCCACAATTTACCCATTCGTTGCAGCCTGTACCCACTTTTGTGTCCTTAAACGCTCGTTTTTTGGGGTCGACAGATTATAAAAACTTATTTCTGGGTTTTTTTAGCTTGTTTGCTGTACACCTTGTCACACAGCAGCTTTTAGGCATTTTTCTGTCTTTTGTTATAAGTCATAAATGACGAGGAGGCAGCCTCTCGCAATGCAAAGTCAATGGAGACGGTTGGATTGTTTTCCCCCCCGGTGGGCGTGGTCTTCAGATTATGATGCGTTGCGCTCTGTCTCTATTACATGAAACTCATTATAATATGCAAAACTGTTATCCAATCATAGCAGTGGGCGTTTACTTCCACGTCTTCAGTGCGGCACGCCCATAAAAACAGGAGTTAGGCTCAAAACCAGGGCAGAAAATAGCCTATTACTTAATCATTTTGATGTTTTTGAATGTAAAAACCGTCATAAGTTGACCTCAGACAACAATATAAAAAACTTTAAAAATTCAGTTCATGACCCCTTTAATCTGGAAACATCTGAAAACGCCGTTTTCGTTTAAAAACGCACTTGTCCACACTAGCGTTTTCAGATGTTTCAGTGTGGATGAGAAACTTTTGGAAAACGCCTGAAAACGCTAAACTCACCTTTACTGCACATGCGTTTAACCTCTCAAAAGCTTCCTGAGATGATACAGACGGAAAAATAAATAATTATGTTATCTCGCAATTCTTCTGATAGGATCATTTTATTTAGCAGAATATCAAATCAAATCAAGTATCAGCATTCACTGATCGTCCAGGTCGCTCTCACTCACCATCATATGTTTGATCTAAAACACTCATGTTTTACCGCAGGACAGCAAATGAGAGTAAATCTTTGCAGGACTGTGATATGAAAAGTGCGTAAAGTAATATAGTACAGTTGTATACAATATAGTACAATACAGTGTGAAAGTGAAAAAGTACAACAGGCACAATACCGGTATAAAGATGAATATCTATTAGTAAAATATGCATCACGTGACTAAACTTACGTCATCGTTTTTAAATACCTCAGTTTTGACAGTCAACACTACAGCGCGAAAACAGCGTTTACAAATTTATCCACTTTGGAGAGTGTTTTCAAAAAGCTTCGTTTTCATAATAAAAACGCCGTCTTACACGACACCGTTTTCAACTAAAAACCGTTCAGCCGTTCGTTTACACGACAACAGCGTTTTGGGTGCATGAAAACACAAACTTTTGAAAACGGGGTTCAAAGTGCACGTTTTTGAAAACGGTGTCCGTGTAAACAACAAAAACATGACGTCATTAACATGCGTATTACGTGTTCAGTCGATAGTGTTTCATCGCCATCTACTGGCCTGGCAGCAGAATACAGCGTTTTTAGTCGTTTACGCGGATCAGTGTGACTGGGGATCGTTTTGACAGTGATATACGCGGAAAACTATATCAAGTTATCACTGAAAGTGATATCCGCGAGTGATATACGTGGATATTCCGTCTGTACGCGGAAAACTTATCAAGCATATCGTTGTTGTGCAAACGTACCCTCAGTGTGGATCGAAGGCCAAAACGGAGAGAAAAAGAAAACGTATTAGTGTGCCTGAGAAGTGAACAAATGCACCTTTAGCCGTAACCGGCACTATTCTGTGATGCTCATGCCTGTGCCTATTGTGTGGCTGTGCTCTTTCAGGTTGTCTGGCGTTGTGCAGATATGAGGCTTAACAGGCCATTATATATTGTGTTTTGAATTGTGAATTGTGTGGGAGTGTAGGATTGCCTGGCGGAGGTTTTGGTGCACATGTGTTTGTGTCTGCCGGAGCTCACGCCGGCTTTAGCTCTCAGGCCTGTATTGGTCTGTATGTATTTCAGCAGATTGAAGGGCTGGTTAATGACACTGCAAGGATTAGTCCATAACAGCAGGATGATATTAGAGATGAAGGGAGGTCAGATGAGGAGCAGATTAACAGATTAAGGACAGGACAACAGGCCTGTGCAAACATACACACACACACAGTTATGATGGGAAACATACATACAAAAAAAACATACTATTGTACGTGGTTATTTTAGTATTATTTATTTACTTTATATATAGTTTTTATTAAGTTTAGATTTTTTTTTTTATATTTTCATTTTCATTGTAAATGTAGTTTTAGTAATTTTGTTATGTTCTTTTGTAATTTTTGTATTTAAAAAATATTTGCATTTTTATTTTAGTTATTATAAACTTATTTCCGTGTGTGTGTGTATATATAATATGTATAATATATATATATATATATATATATATATATATATATATATATATATATATATACTGAAACATTTATCTATCTATCTATCTATATATATATATATATATATATATATATAATGCATATAATATAAAATACTATATTATATATAAATAATATTTTATTTTATATAACAATTATACACAAAATATATAGATAATTTCACTGTTGCACAGCCCTATATATAAAATACTTAATATATAAATAAAAAATTATAAATAAATGTTATTATAAACATAAATGTTTTATATATGTGTATTGTGTATTTCATATATATATTTATAAAAATATTTTTATATTACAAACATATATATTATGTATTAAATATATATATATATATATATATATATAGCCTACAATTTATGTTGTATATGTAACATTTATTTTTATATTTTGACTGTCTCCCAGCCCTTCGTGTAGCAGTGTCTGTATCCGTGATGATTATCTCACGTCCTCTTTGATTGTTGTGACCCGTGAGGCTTCGGTTCAGACAGGCAGAGTCACGCTTTGTGTTTCGCTCCGTCGCTGCCAGATTTCTCAGAAACTTACGACTTATCTGATAAAGACACGATTCTTCAGGCAGAGCTTCTCTGGGTTTCAGACTTTCCACTCAAAGATGCTAATAAAAATTTTCATGACGCTTGCTTTATTTTTCAGCCTGTTTTAACTTGCCCCTCTCTCTCTCTCTCTCTCTCTCTCTCTCTCCCTCTCCCTCTCTCTCTCTCTCTCTCTCTCTCTCTCTCTCTCTGTGTGTGTGTGCAGGCCGCTTGTGTACCCGTCATGCTCAGTAACGGCTGGGAGCTTCCCTTCTCAGAGATCATCGACTGGCGTACGGCTGCCGTCATTGGGGACGAGAGACTTCTCCTACAGGTACGACTTTCATCATAATATATCAGGACTAGAAAGAGCTCAGCTCAGTTTATCTCATGCATTCTGTCCAAGCGGCAACCTTCCGATCTCTCTCTTGAATCCAACACGGAAGTGACTTAAACTGCAGTTCATCGACTGGCCGCTAGAGACAGACTGCAAAAGAGAGTCAATCCCCCCCAAAAAAACCTGTTAAAATGCCCAACACGAGACACCAATCTGGAGACTCCACTATCAGATTCCGTCATGTACAGTGAGGAAAATAAGTATTTGAACACCCTGCTATTTTGCAAGTTCTCCCACTTGGAAATCATGGAGGGGTCTGAAATAGTCATCGTAGGTGCATGTCCACTGTGAGAGACATAATCTAAAACCCTAAAACCCTCTTCTGACCCTCAAAGACCTGTTAGTCTGCCTTTAAAATGTCCACCTCCACTCCATTTATTATCCTAAATTAGATGCACCTGTTTGAGGTCCTTAGCTGCATAAAGACACCTGTCCACCTCATACAATCAGTAAGAATCCAACTACTAACATGGCCAAGACCAAAGAGCTGTCCAAAGACACTAGAGACAAAATTGTACACCTCCACAAGGCTGGAAAGGGCTACGGGGAAATTGCCAAGCAGCTTGGTGAAAAAAGGTCCACTGTTGGAGCAATCATTAGAAAATGGAAGAAGCTAAACATGACTGTCAATCTCCCTCGGACTGGGGCTCCATGCAAGATCTCACCTCGTGGGGTCTCAATGATCCTAAGAAAGGTGAGAAATCAGCCCAGAACTACACGGGAGGAGCTGGGACCACCGTTTCCAAGGTTACTGTTGGTAATACACTAAGACGTCATGGTTTGAAATCATGCATGGCACGGAAGGTTCCCCTGCTTAAACCAGCACATGTCAAGGCCCGTCTTAAGTTTGCCAATGACCATTTGGATGATCCAGAGGAGTCATGGGAGAAAGTCATGTGGTCAGATGAGACCAAAATAGAACTTTTTGGTCATAATTCCACTAAACGTGTTTGGAGGAAGAAGAATGATGAGTACCATCCCAAGAACACCATCCCTACTGTGAAGCATGGGGGTGGTAGCATCATGCTTTGGGGGTGTTTTTCTGCACATGGGACAGGGCGACTGCACTGTATTAAGGAGAGGATGACCGGGGCCATGTATTGCGAGATTTTGGGGAACAACCTCCTTCCCTCAGTTAGAGCATTGAAGATGGGTCGAGGCTGGGTCTTCCAACATGACAATGACCCGAAGCACACAGCCAGGATAACCATGGAGTGGCTCTGTAAGAAGCATATCAAGGTTCTGGCGTGGCCTAGCCAGTCTCCAGACCTAAACCCAATAGAGAGTCTTTGGAGGGAGCTCAAACTCCGTGTTTCTCAGCGACAGCCCAGAAACCTGACTGATCTAGAGAAGATCTGTGTGGAGGAGTGGGCCAAAATCCCTCCTGCAGTGTGTGCAAACCTGGTGAAAAACTAAACGTTTGACCTCTGTAATTGCAAACAAAGGCTACTGTACCAAATATTAACATTGATTTTCTCAGGTGTTCAAATACTTATTTGCAGCTGTATCATACAAATAAATAGTTAAAAAATCATACATTGTGATTTCTGGATTTTTTTTTTTAGATTATGTCTCTCACAGTGGACATGCACCTACGATGACAATTTCAGACCCCTCCATGATTTCCAAGTGGGAGAACTTGCAAAATAGCAGGGTGTTCAAATACTTATTTTCCTCACTGTAAATAGCGAATCCGCCATGGCACGAGTGCAACTGGCTTTTAAATGGAATGGGAGAAGAGACTCTGATTGTTTTTTTGCACGTTACGCCCAAAACTCACCCATTACTCATTAAGAGAATAGAGACGACTCTTTTAGACCATGCACCGGGAGCGCCGACCATTTTTCCCGTCGTTAAACTAGCAAAAGTGGATTCGGATTCGCTCTAAGTGCACTTGCGCCGTGAGCTTTAGACCATGAGCTTAGATTGTTAAAATATGGCCCTATATGTTGCTTAAGTAAGGAATAATGTACATCCAGCCGGTTGTTATCTCAGAATAAACCCGACCAGATGATCAGGATCATCACACACACACACACACACACACACACACACACACACACACACACACACCTGAAGGGGTTTATTCAGAGATAACAACCGGCTGGATGTACATTATCCCGCTTATTACACGGATACTTGCCACATAAGTGAATAATTAGACATGAAATATTGATCCGAGTTTAAATATTTTATCAGCTCTTTAAACGCAAAGCTTCGCGGAGAGAGCAGTTTCAGCGGCGAGATCAAACTAGACGGACATTTAAGAGATGCGGTATACAGTCATAACACTTATTACACAGCATTTCACCACATTAATAATTATGGAGATAAGAGATATTGATTTCAGATTAAACTGTTTTAAAATCGTACCTGTTTGTATCTTATAATCCAACAGTGTTTAAAACAATAGTCACAAAATGGCCGCCGCTGCGTTTGTGTGAAACAAGAGAGAGCGAGTCCATGATACTGGATGGCATAATTAAATAACTGTACACTAAATATTGATTCGACTGAGTTTTAATATTTTATTAGCTCACCAAACGCAAAACTTCCTTGAAGAAAAAACGTTCCTAGCGAGTGTGTAGCGCTGCTGACTTCAGTGACCCGGATGAGCCTGTGTTTCTGTTCCCAGCGGCTGTTATCTGGGAATAACACGATTGACCAATCAGAATCAAGTATTCCACAGAACCGTGTAATAATATGTTTAAACCTCATGACTGTTTTGAACAAGATTGGACCCCATTGACTTTATTGACTAAATAAGACATTTTATTTTGTGTTCCACAGATCAAAGAAAGTCATACAAGTTTGGAGCAACATCATTGACTAATAATGGTTAAAATAGGACCCTATATGTTGCTTAATGTTTTAACCTCATGTAATCTCAAGACTCCCCTATAAATTAATCATCCATGAATGAAATCGTTCTAATGCCACATGCTAATTAGCGGGTCAGAAGCGATCAGTGCCGGTCCTCAGGCCTCAGAGACTCCACAGTGAGAGCTGGGGCTCATCGTGTGTAATCGAAACTCTCGCCCTCGCCGGCAGAACGACTCGGGTGAGAGAAGCGACAGGTTCTGTCGAGAGCAGGAGTTCTGCGTTTCATACGCTCTCGCTCTCGTGACCCTGTGGCGCTCGAGGCCTCGACAGAAGCGGAGACTAATCGGCCAGTGGAATATGTGTAAAGGGAATCTTCCTCGAGCTGTTTGTGTTTACAGTGAAGAGAGACTTTAATAAACACACACACCTGATGTGACTTATGTGTGCTCTCAGTTGAATAAACACTACAGCAAAACTCTTATCTATCTATCTATCTATCTATCTATCTATCTATCTATCTATCTATCTATCTATCTATCTATCTATCTATATATCTATTGTATTTTACTATCTATCTATCTATCTATCTATCTATCTATCTATCTATCTATCTATCTATCTATATATCTATTGTATTTTACTATCTATCTATCTATCTATCTATCTATCTATCTATCTATCTAGCAACACCCTGGTATCTCCTTGGTAACCACATAGCAACTAATCAGGTGGTGACCCCCTATAGACTCATCAATCACCCAAGCACTATCCTGAAATGACTTTTCACTTTTTGGGGTGAACTCTTCCTTTAATCTACTCTCGAAACTTCCTTTACTTACTGAAAAAGCCCAGTTTCTCTGAGTTATTTTAACTGGTGCCTTCGATTGGAAATAAAACATGATCTCACTGCTCACTTCTCTTCACAGATTCCATCGACGGTTCGCTCCATCCATCAGGATCGCATTCTGTCCCTCCGCCAGCAGACGCAGTTCTTGTGGGAAGCGTACTTCTCTTCTGTGGAGAAGATCGTGCTCACGACATTAGAGGTGAGCAATGAACATTGATCAATGAACATCTTTCACTGCGGTCAAGACATGAGGCCATCGAATCCGATCAGATGAATCCCACAGAAACTTGCCCAGGTCATAATTTACCCTTAAAACAAACAGAAAATGAGAAAATTGCAGAAAATTACGCTCATTTTAGGACCATTAAGATTTTTGCATTGTGATTATTTTCATGGTTATTGAGCACGTTTTCACTCCACAGTTCTCATTACTGTAATGCATCCGGAATCAGATGTAATTATGGCTTTATTTGTAATTCTCATCATTTTAAATGATTTAATGATAATATTAGAATGAGAATCATCCAGGCACAATGATTTATTTAGTAAAATTAGCATAAATGTGCTCATTATGTATAAATATTTTACTATTTAAATCAGTCACAAATACCATAATGAGAAGTATATATTTATTTCCCCCCACATAATGTCACAATGCAACAAAAAAAAAAAGGCTTCATTTTCTTTCAAATTAATTTTTCTGGGTTTTTTTGCACAAATTCCTTTACCCTCCCGATAGAATGAATTGCATGTGATCAGTCATTTCGGGAGCTATTCCTGAATGAAAACGAGCTCCATCTGGCCGGTCTCAGGCTCTGGTTTCACACACTTCTCCCTGGAGGAAGTGTTGTAGTTCTGAGATGTGCTGGATTGCTGTTGGTGTGTAAGAGGACACCCGGGTCAGGTCTTGAAGGGTTGGATCTGTGATACCGAGCATTAATATGTGTCCGAATAAACATGGCTTCGGTCCAGCTGGCCTCATGTTTGTGAAAGTTAGGCTCTTTAAAGCTCATGAAATTTGAGCCTTGTTAATGTTTGTCAACGGAGTCTAACCCGCGATGCCGTGACACAATAAAAAGCATATTTACCATGTTAATCAGAGGCTGCAATGAAATCGCATACTTTTCTAGTCAAGTCACCTTTATTTATTTAGAGCTTTTTACAATACAGATTGTTTCAAAGCAGCTTTACAGGGAAAACAGGAAAATAATGCAAAAAAGGTTGTTTCGGCTGTACAGCACATCTAGAAGAAAAAAAAATAGCGTCATAGTCCAGCTTAAATAAGTTCAGTGATGGTTCATTTTTGTTGTAAAAAAGTTAATAATTTACTTTTTTATATATATAGCCGCTCTGGAGAAATCATCCAGCTAGGTTAATTTCTCATAATGGTGTCAATGCAGGCAGATCAATAAAATTGTTGAATATTAAGTAATATCTACTATATAGAAGGTGAAAAACAGTAAGTGACGAGTTGCATGTCCGAATTCACAGTACTCTTAAAAGAGTGGCCAAAAAGAACTTGAATTACCTATTTCTTGAAGTGTGCATACGATGGACAGCGATGATGGATAATTCACTTCAGATCTTGAACATAAATTAAAGGAAACAAGAACTGTAAACAAACAATTGTATTCTATGACAAAGACTGTATCAATGACTCAGTATGTATTTTCAATAATGTTTAAATTATGTAATATTTATGAGTCTGGATATGTGCTTATTGATTTGGTTGTGAGTGCAGTGCGCTTGCAGAGAGACTCTGCCCACACACTCTTCTGATTGGCTGTGATTTTTGATTGATTTTGTCACTTCTGGTGTGGACAGAAACATTGCTTGTCGCTGGAAATCTGTTGCATCACGTCTGGTTTGGACATGGTGTAATAGCTCTAATCAGTCATTAAAGGGATCATAAAATTGTATCAGAACATCTTGTAACTTTCCAAACTCTTTCTGGATGTCCTCTTCCAGATCATCCAGGACCGTGTGTTTCAGCACAACGGCCGCAGCACGCTGATGTGGAACCGACTGCCGGGAGGACTCTTCACCCTGCCACAATACTCCTCATATCTGGGCGACTTCCCCTTCTTCTACGCCGAGCTTGGTAAGTTTGACTGAACACCCACTGGCTCCGCTTCCACGTAGCCACGCCCCAAACTCTCACCTTCTACAGTAGCCACGCCCCAAACTCTCACCTTCTACAGTAGCCACGCCCCAAACTCCCCGTCTGCTACAGTAGCCACGCCCCAAACTCCCCGTCTGCTACAGTAGCCACGCCCCAAACTCCCCGTCTACTACAGTAGCCACGCCCCAAACTCCCCGTCTACTACAGTAGCCACGCCCCAAACTCTCACCTTCTACAGTAGCCACGCCCCAAACTCCCCGTCTGCTACAGTAGCCACGCCCCAAACTCCCCGTCTGCTACAGTAGCCACGCCCCAAACTCCCCATCTGCTACAGTAGCCACGCCCCAAATTCTCCGTCTACTACAGTAGCCACGCCCCAAACTCCCTGTCTACTACAGTAGCCACGCCCCAAACTCTCCACCTGCTACAGTAGCCACGCCCCAAACTCTCACCTTCTACAGTAGCCACGCCCCAAACTCTCACCTTCTACAGTGGCCACTCCCCAAACTCTCCGCCTGCTACAGTAGCCACGCCCCAAACTCTCACCTTCTACAGTAGCCACGCCCCAAACTCCCCGTCTGCTAGAGTAGCCACGCCCCAAACTCCCCGTCTGCTAGAGTAGCCACGCCCCAAACTCTCACCTTCTACAGTAGCCACGCCCCAAACTCTCACCTTCTACAGTAGCCACGCCCCAAACTCCCCGTCTGCTAGAGTAGCCACGCCCCAAACTCCCCGTCTGCTAGAGTAGCCACGCCCCAAACTCCGCCTGCTACAGTAGCCACGCCCCAAACTCTCACCTTCTACAGTAGCCACGCCCCAAACTCTCCGCCTGCTACAGTAGCCACTCCCCAAATACTCCTCCTGCTACAGTAGCCACACCCCAAACTCTCCTCCTGCTACAGTAGCCACGCCCCAAACTCTCCTCCAGTTCTGATGGTGTCTGGGAAGCTCAATGTTTACTCCTGTGCGGGAGATAAACTCATGAATGGCATACTAATATTAGTCAATGAACAATAAACTGGGTATGAATGAGAATGTATTTTAACAAAATATCTTACATCACCTTTAACAACATACTATTAAATCTACTCTATGGAGTCAGTGTTTTATATATATATATATATATATATATATATATATATATATATATATATATATGAATTGTCTAATTAAACATACTGATCTTCTTCTCCACAGGTACTAAACCACAGCAGAAATTCACCGCCGTCATTCACGCAGTCACGCCTCTCGTATCTCAGTCTCAACCGGTTCTCAAGTTGCTAGTGGCTGTGGCCAAATCACAGTACTGTGCCCAGGTCAGTTATTTATATACTATTATATTATTTATTAATACTATTTTAGCATTTATTAATATTTTAAATTAGCTTTTATTTTTATACTTAGTTTCCATTTTATTTTGAGTCTAAATTTTAGTGCTTTTGTCATTTTTAAAAATTATTTATATTTAGCTTTAATTTATATTTATGTCAGTTTTTGTGTTAATAATTTTAGTTCTTCAACTTAAACTTGTTTATTTCAGTTTCATTAGTTCTGGAAACAACAAATAGCTCAGCAGCTGTTGCATAAAAAACACATTAAGGATGCATTTCCATAAAAGCAAATATCAGGCTTTTAGAAATATGCTCCGGTCAAGCTCAGTCACTTTAACTTTATGAATTCTAACTTGAATGAACAAGATATTATAAGAGCATATAAGAGTTAATTTTGCTATTTTGGCGTTAGAGAACCAGATCCATTGCTAATACTAACAGATGTTTGTTTTCCCTCCAAAATGAGGTCATTTCCTAGAATGTGATGTCACTGAGGAACTGGCAATTGTTATTTAAAGACATTTTACAAAAGACTAACAGGATGGGATGTTGTTCCCAAAAACATTACATTCACAAAGTAGAGAAATGTAACTGTGATATTGTGATAAAAGTACATTAGGTAATATAATTTATTAAGACAGTGCTATTCAAAAGTAAGATTTTTTTTTCTTTTGGAAAGAAATTAATACTGAAAGAAATTAAAGTGATCCAAATTAACAGTAAAGACTTCAAAAATTCAGATGAATGCTGTTTCAACTGATAATAATCATAAATGTTTCTTGAGCATCAAATCATCATATTAGAGTGATTTCTGAAGGATCATGTCACACTGAAGACTGGAGTAATGATGCTGAAAATTCAGCTTTGATCACAGGAATAAATTACACTTTACTGTATATTCACATAGAAAACAGCTATTTTAAATTCTAATAATATTTCACTGTTTTTACAGTATTTTTGCAGCTGCGGTGAGCTCTTTCAAAAACATTAAAGAATCTGATCGACCTCAAACTTTTGAACAGTGGTGTAAATGAAATAAAAATGTACTTAATAGTAGAAATGACCTCTGATGACCTTGTATCAGATCATTGTCCTGTGGAACTGTGACAAGCCTCTTCCCGCGAAGCATCGCTGGCCCGTGACTTCTGTCCCAGTCATCGTAATCGAGGGCGAGAGCAAGGTGAATCTCCACTTCAACCTGTCTTTATATTCTCATCTTATCAAATGAAGTGTCTGCTTTTACTCGCTGCGATGACACATGATGGATGGCGTATAGATTTGTTGCTGCCGTCGTTTTGCTCTCTGCCTTGAATGAGATATTGAGCATTTTCTGGAGGAGGTTTCACGTGTTTGTCTACGTTTAGGTGATGAGCAGCCGATTCCTGCCCTATGACAGCATGAGAACAGATGCAGTCTTGAGTCTGGATGAGGACACTGTGCTCTCGACCACTGAGGTGAGTCTGGGGCTTCAACAAAGACGTTAGATATGCAAAGATATGCAATCATAGTAATATGAATGGGAGAAAGTACAACACGCAATATGGCGGAATAAGTCCCGCCTTTTAAATAAAAGAGCCAATTGCAGACTGGTAAAGTCATTGCATCACTGTTAGAAGCACTTATGACTGCACATGTACATTGGCTGAAAAATGCAGCTTTTTTGTCATGATTTGAGGATTCAGAAAGAAAAACAAATGAGACGGGTGTTGTTGCCCGAGAGAAGTTTCAAAGATGGCCACCAAGTGAAATTACTTGGCTTAAAGGGACTTTGGCTACAACCAATCACAGGAATCAGGGAAAACATAAACAAAAACAAAAACTGGCTATATAAGCGGATTTTATGGTACTGAATATTATTTATGCACCATTTATCATCTGTAATATCATGGTGTAACCACTGTATAGCCATATATATAAACATGGCTGTGTATTTCCTAGTTGCTGGAAACATTGTTTTCAGACGTAATAATTTACTTGTGTTAGGTTTTGCATTTGGATATATATTTAGACATTATTAAAGACTACTTTGTCAGATTGTTGTTGTTTTTTTCAACCGATCATAATGATTTTAAGTGATTAGTTTTTGTGAATTTTGGGTCAAGCATTTTATTTCAGAAATTGTTTACATTTAATTTGCTCTTATTAAATTGTATTATCAGCATTATAGGATTAGTTCACCAAAAAATGGAAATTTACGGATTATTTACTCAACCCCCAAGGCCATCCAAGATGTATATGACTCTCAACTTAATTAAATTAAAGTCCCCCTGTAGTCAATCATTTTATCCCTTAAAACTCATCTTTGATCAACAAAATTACATAAACGTTTTTTTCCTTGAAAATAATGTCTTCATGCCTTAAAATATCTTGAATGTAACTCGACACCCTTGCCTCATTTAGTATACGTGGTTCTATGAATATGCAAATGAGCCCCGCCTCCACTCACTCACTCAGCTCAGAGATCCACTGGTTGACGATCACACGTTGATCTGATTGGTTACAAGGTAGTTTGTGACGTCAGAAACACCAGCGATTTCAAAGCGTGTTTTTGAGACTGTCTTTGGTTCACTGCAGTTTTAAGGAGGAAATACTCAGCAATGGTGTCGACTTATGAATTTACACATGGTTTGACTCAAAGCGTATTAAAAACACCACATAGACACATAAACAACATTAAAAGCTGGATATTCACCACAGAGCGACTTTAAGGTTTTGGAGGAAAACATTCCAGGATTTTTCTCCATCTAATGCAAGTGAATGGTGCCCAATGTAGACCATTTAGACGGTCCAAATGCATTATTTTTGATTGTTAGTTCATGTGAACTTACTGTAAAGTGATAGGCTTCATGTTTGCATGTTCAGTATGTACTTACAGTGTACTCATTCCCACAGGTGGATTTTGCCTTTACTGTTTGGCAAAGTTTCCCAGAGAGGATTGTGGGATACCCTGCGCGTAGCCATTTCTGGGACTCTAACAAGGAGCGTTGGGGATACACCTCCAAGTGGACCAATGATTACTCCATGGTGCTGACCGGAGCTGCTTTCTACCACAGGTCAGTCAGATAACCAACTCACGAACCACATCTCACTGTCATTATCTCTGCAGTGGAAGGTAATGATTTGAAACACTCTCCATGAGCAGCAACAAAACACTCCACGCACAAAAATACACATAAGCAAACATCTAAAATAAACTTTTTCCTGTGTAGAGTTTGAAACAGGGAGTGCCGAAACGGCGGCAGATCACTAGAGTTTAGAACAGGGCATTTGTGTATTTTTAGTGATTTATCGCCCTATTCGGACAGTAATTGTTTCTCATGTGGACGTCTGTAAAAATAAATTTGCACGGTATCTCATAACACACCGCATTCTACATTAGAATTCAACCAAGCCATGTAATAAATGTGTTTAATGCGTCGTCTTTTTCTAATCCAGGTATTATAATTACTTGTACACACACTACCTGCCCGGCAGCTTAAAGACTATGGTGGACCAGCTCTCGAACTGTGAAGACATCCTCATGAACTTCCTAGTGTCTGCTGTCACTAAGATGCCGCCTATCAAGGTCACTCAGAAGAAACAGTACAAGGAGACGATGATGGGACAGGTACAAAATCTGTGTGATTCTGTCACTGCATACTTTCAGCTGTTTTAATGATGTGTGATCTGATCTGATATTATGGACTATGTCTCTCACTTCACAGAAACACATCTATAGAGCGCACACATGCACTATGTGATGTAGTCTAGTAGGTTAGACTAGTGCGCTTCAGCATTTAGACTATTAAAATGCATTTATAACCCTCCTCAATATTCAAGATAAGGGGCAAAAATACCTTTTTATTTATTTATATAATTTAATACTGTTAATCAATATCATACGTTTTTTTTCTCCAAATATAAGCATGATTACAAATGTGATATTGATTTTATACAACATTTCAATAAACAAGAAGTTAATAGGGTTATTAGTCTAACCCTTACTTACATTTTAGACACAATATCGCCTGTTTTTGCTCTATTTCACCAACGAAAATCGTTCCGAACAAAGACACAGGACTGTTTCGCGTCTCTGAGCGACACGGAGGTGTTTCATTACTGAATGAACGAATCGGTTGAATGAATGATTCAATGACTCACTCACTAAGAGAGTCAAATGCTTCGTTCCTGAATGAATCAGCCGTTTGAATGAATCGGTTGAAACTCAGTGACAGTGACTTGCTGTTTTAAACATTTAGAGTATCTTTTTACTTTTTAAATCATTTCAAAATATCGATACTCAATGTTTTATGTTTTAAAAAAATAAAAACATTATTTCTGCATTTGCTGCTGGTTAAACACATTCATGTCCCTCTGATCTGCATTAAACGGTCTGTGTAAAAGCATCTAAACGCACTTCAGATTCTGATTCTGTGTTTCCTGTGCAGTGCAAAGATTAATTTTGATGATACTGATTTCAGTTGATTGGTAACAGCCCTATTGTGTCTTATTATTGTAATTGAATTATTAGAATTAATTGCATACATAAAAATAAAAGGTAAAAATGCCCATAAAAGGTAAAAATCCATTTAAATTTATTGGAAAAAAATAATTTGTGTCACTGCTGTGAACCGACCACCACACAGAATATGAAGAATATTAAAAACTTTAGTAGTCAGCTGTTCACGACAGTCCTAAACCTGACCTGATGCAACACACTCAGCAAAATATCATCTAATTATCATTATCGATAAAATCCCAGAAGATATTAAGATATATTTTTTTGTGGGTGATTAACTGGACGCAAATTAGTGAAAATGCACTTTTCATTGGGGAAAATATGAAGCCATGTGACCTGTGCACATGTGCTGAAACAAGACACATGGGGGTCATGTGACCACTTTTTTGCACTTTCATTGATTTGTATTTGAGTTCTTCTCCCCTGAGATATGTTTGACCAATAAATGGGTGTCTCATTTTATTAAAAATAAACTAAAATAGACTGTTGCATGGAGGCAACACCGAACCACAGAGGGTTAAAGACATCCGTTTACATTGAGAAAGCAGCTGACCGCCTCTCTTTCCTCCTCAGACGTCCCGTGCGTCTCGTTGGGCCGACCCGGACCACTTCGCCCAGCGGCAGACGTGCATGAACAAATTTGCCAGCTGGTTTGGCACGATGCCCCTGGTCCATTCGCAGATGAGACTGGATCCCCTTCTGTTCAAGGACCAGGTATCGATCCTGCGCAAGAAGTACAGAGACATCGAGCGACTCTGACAGATCCGAGAAACGCCTTCCCTGTGATGGGAAACGGCATCCGAAAACCCCTCAGAACCCTGACAAACCTGATCCACGGGGATAAACGGGGATAAACGGGGGCACGGAAATGCTCCGGGAGGGAGCGCATTGAGACGGAGCGGGGGGGGAGCGTTGTGTTTGAAGAAGATTCGTCACTAACTACGAATATATGAAATCAGAAAGCTCGATCGGAGAACGCATTGACGTGATTTGGCATTTGGATGATTCACACAACACACAGACACAAAGCTTTCTGTCTTCCACACCCCCTCTTGTAATGCTTTGCCAATGACAGCGGTGACCATGGCAACCTCGCCAGCCACACACACACACACACACACACACGCACTCAGAATATTGCACATCGGTTTAACTCTGGATCATGTCAGATGTGGGTTTTGCTGAGGTCGCCTGTATATTTACTCAGTTCACCTCCCGCTGCAAGCGTTATGCCCCTCTTGAAGACGCAGGATGACGTCCCGTGGAGAAGTCGCGCGTGCGAAACACCGCACACGTCACAGTGCCTGAACTTTCAGATGGACCGTATCTGGGAGTCCGAAGGGGTTTTGTATGAATGCATAAACACCTTGTTCATGCTGCTTATGTTTGGATTCAGTTTAGGTGTTCCACTAATTGGCCCGAAGTTTTAGTTTTTTTTCTTTCTTTACAAGCCTTTTTGTGTATTTTTTTCAAACTGACATAATTTAAAAAAAAAAAAAAAAAAAAGATTTACACCTTGTCCTAACCAGATGCGATGCAATTAGATTTCAGAGACAAGCAATTTGTCTGTCCACACTAGACAAAAAAAAAAACACTGAAAAAGTCAATCAGAAGAGCATGTGGGTGGAGTCTCTCTACTCACAACCAAATCACAGCCAATCAGAAGAGAGTGTGGGCGGAGCCTCTCTACTCACAACCAAATCACTTACAAATCACAGTCAATCAGAAGAGAGTGGGGGCGGAGCCTCTCTGCAAGCGCACTGCACTCGTAACCAAATGTATCAAAAATCACAGCCAATCAGAAGAGAGTGGGGGCGTAGTCTCTCTACTCACAACCAAATCAATTACAAATCACAGCCAATCAGAAGAGAGTGGGGGCGTAGTCTCTCTACTCACAACCAAATCACTTACAAATCACAGTCAATCAGAAGAGAGTGGGGACATAAGAGAGTGCACATCCTCTCTGCAAGCGCACTGCACTTGCAACCAAATCAATTACAAATCACAGCCAATCAGAAGAGAGTGTGGGCAGAGCCTCTCTGCAAGCGCACTGCACTCGTAACCAAATGTATCAAAAATCACAGCCAATCAGAAGAGAGTGGGGGCGTAGTCTCTCTACTCACAACCAAATCAATTACAAATCACAGCCAATCAGAAGAGAGTGGGGGCGTAGTCTCTCTACTCACAACCAAATCAATTACAAATCACAGCCAATCAGAAGAGAGTGGGGGCGGAGCCTCTCTGCAAATGCACTGCACTCACAACCAAATGAACTAGAACATAGTCAAATTCATAAATATTACACCATTTAAACATTATTTAAAAACATACGGAGTGACTGAAACTTTGAAATCTTTGTCATAGAATACACGTGTTTGCTCACAGTTCCCTTCAAGATCTGAGGTGAATTATCAATTGTCGCTTTCAGTACGGCTACAAAGGTCATGCATAATGATATTCAAACTCATATTAACTTCATTTAACAGTAAATAAAGCACATAACCATTACCTGAGATTATCATTATCAGATTGTATGTTGTTGTTGTTCCAGCCTCGCAAAATAGAAATTGCTTCTAACGTTGTTCGGCTGGTTAGGACAAAAACTCTGATAAACATGGAAAAGACGCCTTTAATCGCGCATCACGTCTGGTCGGGACACGGTGTTAAATCCAACGGCACAAACATCTTGTTCTCGGTCTTATAGTGTTCACACTGCAGCTAATTCAGATGTCACTCCACTTCTGACTGCTTGATCTTGTTCTGAATTTGTTTATTTGAAAGTGACATGCATTTTAAATCTCAGTTCAGACAACCGCTTTTACCAATCAATCTAACTAGTAACTAGTTGTTAATGCAGTGACATCACTTTTGCAGTGACTAAAACCCCCCCGAATCTGTTTACGCGGAAATTTCTGAATGTTAGCACAGTTTTTGCTTTCTTTAAAACCCCAAACATGATGGATGTTGTCAGTCATGAGACACCCGATGTTGTTTACGTGTTTACGTGGCTAGGATGTGTTTCTAGAATCACACACTCAATGACTAGAGTAATTTTAAAGAGATATTTAACACTAGTTTTGCATTTACTCTCAATGTTGTAGACGGAAGAAAAAAACGAGCAAATCAATGAAACAACTGAAAACGCTTGATTAGGAGAGAACGACATCCATTCAGAGCTTCAGGCCGAGTTTTGAGAACGTCTTCCATTGATTTTCTGTTCAGAAAGAGATATTAACTCTTTTTCGCTCATGTTCTTCTCGGATTGAATGGATGGAGCTGGATATCCCAGAGGAGCCAAAAAATCATTCACTTTAACATGGTCTTTAGTCAGGATAGATGACATATTTAGTGCTTTGTGAATGAACAATCTTCATCCTTCAAATTAAATATGGCGCCTACCCTGACTCAATGTCCCTACAATTACAAAAAAGTACCATATACAGTATTTTTGTAAGAACATTTTCCCTATTAAAGACAACAGCTGAATGTTAAGCATTAGGGATGATGACCATGAGATGATAGGAATGTGTGAGCTGGTAATGAGTTTGCTTGAGGTCAGAATTATTAGGAAAATATGAGCAAACCAGGCTGTGGAAAATAAATCTGCGTTGTTTATCCTTTTGATCTTTCATTCAAAAAAAAAAAAGTACAAAAATCTAACCTTTCTTTGAAGTAAAACAATTGAAAATGGAGGCAAAATTCAATTTCAGCAAAATTACATTTTAAGATTGTTTCCCCATTCAAACACTCTTCCTCATCTTATATTGTTCAAGTAAATGGATAAAAGTCGTTAACTCTTTCCCTGCCATTGATGGGATTTCCCTGCTTTCCATGTTTTTACACTGTTATACGGTAGGGGGCGCTATTAGCCATCTTTTACAGAATCAATGGATCAAAACACATGCAAAAAAGAAGCAGAAACAAGCGATAAAAGCATTGCTTATGCATGTTGTAGTCTCAGATTTTTGTTCAAAATGTTGCTTTTTAATGAACCTTACCAACAAGTGTTGATAAAAAAAGAATGCATGAAGCTAGAATAAAACTAGAATATATATATATATATATATATTTTTTTTTTTTTATTGCATGTTTAGATATTCATGTAACAAAATATTTTGGGGGCCATGAAAATTTTGTGCAAATGATCAAAAATGCTGGCAACCTTTTTCAACAAACACTGGCGGGGAAAGGGTTAATTTTCAGCCTGATGCTGGAAATGGGGAAATTTGGCCTGGTGTGCTAAAAAAATGTAAATATGAATGAGATCATAGATATTTTATTCATAAGAATGTCTAGGGGTGCCAATAATTGTAAATGCGTATTAGAGAAAATTATTTATTTTATAAAGTGATTTCCCCTACATTGTTTTTTTTCTTTCTTTTTTTTTTACTTTAATGTGATTTTTTTATTATTTTTTATGAAAGATCAAAAGGATAAACAATGCATATTTATTTTCACAGCCTTTTTTCACTCATAATAATTCTGTCCTCAAATGTATATTTGCATGGCGATCATGATAGGACATGCTCAAGAGTGTTGAAACGTGTAAATGTGAAAATGCAGAACAGAATGTCTAAAATTATTCAAAAACGCATTATTTAGAAGTGTTGGTTGTTCACGGTTGCCATATTAATGTAGAATTGAACTCGTGTGCGTTTGCATGAAAGATCTGAGTGGAAACTCTGGAAACCGGTTCTCTGAATAAGAAAACGGTATTGTGAGGATATTTCAGGATTCAATCACGCGTTTCTTTTTGTCGTCTACAAACGAACGTGCCTTTTGTCAAGACACTTCTTGCGTTATTTCGTTAGCCTTCAACCGCACGATCTCCTCTTCCTCGACAGCACTGATCTTCTTCTTCTCTCTAGTTTTCCTCGTCTAACACTGGAGTTTTCCTGATGGTTACAGTACTGACATTCCCTCTTTCACTCGGCCTCGTGTTCATATGTGTATTTAGCACACATGAGGATTCATTTTAACTCAACTTTGATTCTTTGCTTCATCCTTGGATTCCTTTATTTTACAGGATTACAGACAATACAATGAAAATTCTGATTTTTTTAAGATATAAAAAATGCTTTTATAAAAAAGAAATAAATGATATTTGATACATTTGTGTGTGTTTTGTTTATATTAAGTGTGAATTATCGTATCATATTGTTTGGTGGAGCATTATGCATTATTGGTGGAGACGTACTATTTCAGCTTAGTTTTTATTTTATTTTATTTTTTAAAGATCATGTTTTTGTGGTGAAAAACTACTTTTTTCTCTCTCTCTCTTTATTTTTATTCCAAAGACAAATGCTATTGTTTGTACAGATATTGCATTTTTTTTTACATTTTCAATCCCTCCCCAACCAACCCGGAACACACTGCCTTAGATGATGTTAATTAACAGTAATGGCACATACAAATAAATAAATAAAATATTAAATAAAAACATAATAGCAATAATAATAATGACACAGCAAAATTTAAATAAAAAAATGCAGTAGTTAAATAATGGCAGTGTCAATGTAGAAAAAAAGGATAGAGAGAGAAAAAAGTTGGACTACATGTGAAAAACTACATTACCCATGATGCTCTACAGAAAAGTCCACCAATCAGAGTCAAAAGATCTCTAGCTCCGCCCACTCTCATAAAGCACTGCAAATATATATAAACACAGAATATAAATACTTTTTATAGGTGTATCATAGTGATTCAGGATAGGACAACCGGTTTGGAAGATGGATATACATTTTGTAAACTAGTTTAGTGTACCTTTAAATACTTCTCAGACGCTGAAATTGAGAAATTGAAGCTCGATTCTCTCTCTGCCGTGCTTGAGGGAATTAGAGAACAGCAAACGATACGACAGCTTGGGAAAGTGGGACGTTCATTGTGCTGGAATGTTCCTCTTCAGTTCCTGAGGGATGCTGGACTGAGTTAGTGTCGCTCCACTGGAGACTGACGTGGAACTTATTAATTATATTGCTTAAATATTGTTTTTCGAAGGATTAGGGGCTAAAGGCGCAAAAAGACACCTTCGATTTTACTCTCCTCTAAACCACTAGATCATAAACATTCATAAATACTTTCATAAACATCCGCTTCAAGATGCACGTGGAAATTTGTCTGATCCGTGACGCGAATCGTGCAATTTTGTAATTTTGTCATACAGCACAAAGTGTCCAACACATTGTTTTCAGATATTTTCTTTTCTTTTCTTTTTTATATATATATATATATTGGGGTAAATTAGAGGCAAGATCAATAAAATACTAATTAATTAAATATTATGACATTTAAATGAAATACACATTTATATAGTCGACATTTTGAAATATAATTGTTAATTTTAACTAATATTTCTGAAAATTACCAATATCTTTATCTATTTTTAAACATGTACAGTATATATTATACACTATATTATACTAGTATATAATATAGTTATATTAATTTAAAAAAAAAAATGTTGTAATAATATTATAATAATATGATTTAAAAAATATGTTGCCATTCAGCAAGGTTTAAACGAAAAATATTGTACTAAATATTTACTATTTTTAATTAAGTAAAATATATTAAGCACTGCTGTTTGCAACATATTAGATTTTTTTCAACAAAAAAAAAAATTTTGTACTCAGAAATGTGTATATATATATATATATATATATACACACACACACACATACACACACACATATAGGCCCTACATGTATAAAATTAATGAAATTATGTATTTTAAAAAAATGAAACGTACAATATATGCAGTTATAAATGAATGCTGGCCATTCAGAAACTGAATATGTTTGTCATTCTCACACCGATGGCTGATGCATTCAGACTAAACCAACACTAATACCTCGAGCGTTCATGCTGACTTAAATACGCAATAAATCAGCGGCTGTATTTCCATAAATCTCCCTGTGATCAGTTCAGAGACGTGTAAATAACCGTCAGGATATTATCCTTCTGGAGAGATGCTTTTAATACAGCAGATTTACATGATAATAACCTGAACCGAGGCCAGACTCCAGAACACATGCAGAATCATGCAGCGAATATCATCAAATATCTACATATATTGCTGATATGTGATAATCACTGTTGCCATGTGGAGGATAGATTTACTTTATGAATACATGCACAAAATGTTTATTTTTTAGAGACAATTTTAGAGTCAAATAGATGCTATTGATAATAAAAGTGCCTTGCGAAAGTATTCACACCCCTTCAGTTTTGTCTTTGCCTTATGTTGAACTGTTTAAATGACATTTTTCGCAGTCTACTCTCCATACGCCATTATGACCAAGAAAAAACAGATCTGTTATAACTGCACATTTATTAAAAATAAAAAAAACTGACATTTTTCATTAAAATGCATAAGCGTTCATACACTTAACTCTACTTTACAGCCTTTTTCTTTTTGGGTATGATCATTTTTTTAAATTAAGGTGTGAATACTTTTGCAAGGCACTTTATATATGATTTGGAGTCGTCAACACAAACCTGCTGGTTCTGCATGACATGCATCATATTTAAAGGAGTTGTATCATCATATATGATTTAAAAAAAAGTGACAGACCTTCAAGCTTTTGAAATTATTGTCTAGCAAAAACAAATATGTTCATTAAACACACATTGACGTTTTGTGACAACATGCCCCAACATTCACAATGGAATATTATAAAGTGATATTGATACTCTTGGTTTTATTGTGTATGTATTTAAAAGTCTCTGATCTGTTCTTATATTTATGCAAAAACTGACATTGTCTTGAGAACATTTTTCCTCATCGCACACAAATACAGCAATAAATCATAATCAGGTTTGGTGGAGGAAACGGGCTTGCGTTCAGGCAGAATTTTGTGTGAATGCGTGTGTGTGTGTGTGTGTGTGTGTGAGTGTGTGTGTCTGTATGTGTGAGTGAGTGAGTGTGTGTGTGTGTGTGTGTGTGTGTGTGTGCGTGGGTCTGTGTGTGTGGTGAGTCTGTATGTGTGTGTGTGTGTGTGGGTCTCTATGTGTGAGTGAGTGTCTGTCTGTGTGTGTGTGTGTGTGTGTGGGTCTGCATGTGTGAGTGTGTGTGTTTGTGTGTGTGTGTGTGGGTCTATATGTGTGTTTGTGTGTGTCTGTGTGTGTGGTGGGTCTGTGTGTGTGTGTGTGTGCGTGGGTCTGTATGTGTGAGTGAGTGTGTGTGTCTGTGTGTGTGTGTGTGTGTGTCTCTCTGTGTGTGTGGGGGGGGGCTGTATGTGTGAGTGAGTGTGTGCGTGTGTGTGTGTGTGTGTAAAATATCTATATTTAATATGTATTTTTTTTAAATAATTATTAAAAATTATATATATATGTATATAACATAATATATAAATTGATAATAAATAATTAAATAACACATATATACACATTAAAAGACACACATTTTCATTCATATTTTTTTAACCAAGCAAATTAATTAGTTTATGAAATGTATTTGCATGTATATCTCTGACAGTTAACTGATATATTTATTAATTTATATTTCTATATTAATTATTAATGATATGAATTATGATTGACCTGTCAGCATGCAGGACTAGTTTTATAAACCGGTTTTAAAGACCTGAATTCCACACAGCAGCGTTGTGCTCGATTAAGCTCATCTGAATATGGTAATACATGCTGTCGAAAAGAAAACTGAGAGGCAGTGACATTTCAAAAATATTAATAAAACTGATTCTGAGCTGCATTTGTAACGGCCTATTGACTCTTCAGCACAGCAGACAGTGACCCTGAATCTGTGACGATCCAGGCAGAGGTCAGAGGTCAGCACAGGGGTCACAGGGTGAAGTAAGCGAGTTCAGACCTGACACTGTTATTCTCCACAAACTCGTAAAGAAAGACTGAACTCAATCATTCACTGAGATCTCACATCAAAAACATAAACATAACTTTACTTTTATTCAGCAAGGATGCATTCAAATGATCAAAAGTGACATACAAAAAATGTATACTTTTTATTCATCAAAGAATCCTAAAAACTGTATCAAGGTTTCCACACAAATATGAAGAAACAACATTAATAATATTCATAAATGTTTCTTGAGCATCAAATCCTCACATTAGAGTGATTTCTGAAGGATCATGTGACACTGAAGACTGGAGTAATGATGCTGAAAATTCAGCTTTGATCACAGGAATAAATTACACTTTACTGTATATTCACATAGAAAACAGCGGTTTTACATTATAATAATATTTCACGGTTTTTACTGTATTTTTGATCAAATAAATGCAGCCTTCTTTCCCATTCTGACATTCAGTTTGGAGTTCAGGAGATTGTCTTGACCAGGACCACACCCCTAAATGCATTGAAGCAACTGCCATGTGATTGGTTGATTAGATAATTGCATTAATGAGAAATTGAACAGGTGTTCCTAATAATCCTTTAGGTGAGTGTATACACACACACACACACACACACATGTATATACATATACACACACGCGCACACACACACACACACACACACATATATGTATATACATACACACACACACACATATATGTATACACACACACACACACACATATGTATATACATATACACACACACACAGATATATATACATACAGAACTTTTAATTTAAGTGAGCTTAAAACAATCTTCACAAAAAGCCATTATAATAAATGTTATTCATCTTATTTATTTACAGTCCACATTAAAGGAAATAAAAAAAATTTCCATTAATATACATTTTAAACCAATCAAATTCATTTAGTGGCATGTTTCTGAAATTAATTTGTATTTATATCTTTAATATATCATTTATTTGCATTTACAATTCATAATATTTATATATGGGGTTCCATTTGTGCCAAAATTATGTCGACATGCTATCTGTCTATGCTGTGTGTCGTCTTCCATGTCTATGTGTCTATTAACTGTCTATGTCTATGTGATTGCCCACATGACTCAACTTCTGTCTTTGTCAACTCAACTTACTTATGTGTCGTCTTCTCTCTCTTGCTTCATATTGTTGCTTTGTGTTGTTGCTATGTGTCGTTGCTATGCGCCGTGTCACTCTGTCGTTGCTTTATGTTGTTTCACTCTGTCGTTAGAAGAGAGAAGACGACACATAGTAACGACCATGGTAATGACAGAGGAAAACGACGCATAGTAACAACGCATAGCAACGACAGAGTGAAACAACACATAGTCATGACACATGCAGCATTGACACAGCAAGACGACACAGTCAAACGACAAGGACAGATGACAGGAGTAAGTTGAGTTGACAAAGACAGAAGTTGAGTCATGTGGGCAATCACATAGACATAGACAGTTAATAGACACATAGACATGGAAGACGACACACAGCATAGACAGACAGCATGTCGACATAATTTTGGCACAAATGGAACCTCATATTTATAAACATGTTCAGCGTTTCGATGAAAAATACTCTCATAAACTGCCATTTTCACAATATATTAAATCTGTGTGAAAATGCTGCATGTTTCTGGCCAAACTCACTCGAAGTAGAGCATTGCACTTCAGAACCTGTGTTCATGTTTTTGCATGCAAATATTTTCTGCCTCATGATGTTGTAATTCACGTAATGTTCATAAACCTGAAGCTCTTGTAAAACCATGCATTAGCAAACGCCAATTAGCACTGTTCCAGTATAGTGTGTGATTAGCGAGAACACTTGACGAGTAGCGCAGGAAACCTCTGTGAGTCTGAACATCATGTGACCTTCACAACCTGGAGTTTGAACTCATTACCATTATTACCATAATTACGAGATTCCAACTTGTAAAAAATTGTTCACATCTTCGTAGAACTCGTAATTACGGGAACTTTCTGAGAGTTCACTTGTACCACCTGACCTGAGGATTGATGTGTTGATGGAGTTGCAATAGAAAAACACAGGCCTTTATTTCCAGGAAGTGAACAGCTTTCACGTGTTGTTATCACGAAATTACAGTAATTACAACATGAACATAAGAGGCCTGACCTTTCCTCGTGCTGGTCAAACTCACAAATAGTGAAGTATAAAATTCAGTTGAACTGAATTGAATTAAGCATCCAAATACTTTATAGCCCCACCTATAAGTAAAAACCATTACTGATCATACACTAAAATAAAACCTAATATTCCTCAGTGAAAAGGCCCACATGCCGATTTTTTGATACCAAAAAATGTCAAAATATACAAATAAAAATAAAAATTCCCCCAAAATACTGATGCTAATATATATTTACATAAGTACCTTTAGTCCAAAATATATTTTAAGAATGTACATTTATTATTTTGGCCTTTGAAGTACATTTAATAAAATATTTTGACTTTTGAAGCGGCTGCTTTATTGCAGATTCACGTCAGAATGATATTGCTTTGGTTTAGTATGAATGCAGTATAAGTCATCTTAAACCTGTTCATTCTACAGATCACACTCATATATAATTTTTATATATAGTATATTCCAGTATATATTATACACTGACTGGCTACACTAGATCCTTCTCTAGTGAGATGAACAGGATCAGTCTCTGTCGCCTCCTAGTGGCTCAATCAGGGAAGCTGCACTGTGGAAATTCTCACTAAAACAAATTGTTTAAGGTTGCTCTTAAATTCACATTTGTTATATAAAAACAGTAAACATTATAATTAATACTTAAAACATTTATTTTCATTTCAGTACCGTAGCATGTACATAACAGAAAGAGGTGAAAATCCTTCAAACGACCCTGAACATTTAAAGCAGAAATATCAATCTTATTAAGCTGAATGAATTCAAGCGCAATGTTGAAAAGTAGTGCAAGTATTCTTATATTGGTAGTCTGATTTTTATAGTTATTCATATGTGGACCGGAAAGAGTCCGGCATCATGAACTCACACACACTAACAGGCCCAGTAAAGCTTCATGTATTAATGAGCGGGTTTGAACTCTGTTCTCTGTTCATCCATCCGTCCTCCCTGGACCTTCAGCAACAGAGAGAAGAAATCTTCATCGTCCATCGGTCCTGGAGCTGCACTGCGCTGCTCCTCCAGACGGCCCTGGGCCTGAAAACAATATTCACAAGATTATTATTAACTTTTCAATAATAATAATAATAATAATAATATTTAAATTATGAAAAACTTTGATATAATATATATATAATATTATTATTAACAGTTTTTTTTATAATTAATTCAATAATTACATTTTTCATCACCATAATTATAATATAAAAAATAATAATAATTAAAAATAATTATATATATATATATAACATAGGGGTTCTCAAACTTGTTGATGCCAAAAATATGATTTGTATATATTCATGTATAAAAAGACGTATATATATATATATATGAAGAGTTCAGATGCAAAAGCCTCTAAGTGCCATCTGAAATATTCTTTTAGAATGATCATCAATCTCATATATTTAAGTTCAGTAATTTCACTTAAATGACAATTAATAGGTAATTTTCATTGACATTTAAGTGAAATTACTGAACTTAAATATACGAGCTTGATAAAAATGATCAATCTAGAAGAAAATTTCTGATGGCACTTAGAGGCTTTTGCATCTGAACTCTTCAAATATATATATATATATATATATATATATATATATGAATATAAACAAATCACATTTTTGGCATCAACAAGTTTGAGAACCCTTGTGTTAAGTGAACTGTATGTGTATCTTCCAGTGTTTGTAACTCGGACGTCTCGGAAGCACTCACTTGTGTGTTGACGATCATGTTGTATAAGTCCTCTTTGGGAGTTTGCGTGGGAAGCTTTCGGGGGACCTCTGTGACCTTGCAGCTGCTCTTCCTCAGTTTGGCTTTGCTCAGGACGGGCGGGGGGGCGTTCAGGAGCTCGGCTCGCTGCTCGTCCAGGCGACGGCCCTGAGAGGTCGCCAGCAGGTCGAAGAACTCCTCCTTCTGCAGGGACGTCATGGAGGAGAACATCACTGTGTGGAGAGAGAGAAAGTTACTTTTAAAGGTGACATTATATGCCCCTTTTCACAAGATGTAATTCTGTCAGGACCACTATCGTCAAATACGATTAGCATACAGTTTGGATTGGCGGTATGGTTCTGTTCTGGGCAAGAACTAGCCTAGCATGGATAAGAGTAGCAATAACCCCCCTTAGGGTAAACAGAACAGAACCAGCATGAATGTATGCAGATATCATTAATTCAAGAAGTACAACATAACCGAGAATTTATTCTGATTCAAAGGGGAATCAGAATGCCAAACCCTGACTGAGACAGGTGGAGCTGGGGAGGGAGGAGGGTAATTCGCTCCTGAGAAACGCGATAGCCGCTGATAATACTGAAGGAGCTTATATATGTATACAGTGATAGGCGTCATATTCCTATAGGTAGACGTGGCTCAGCTGAGAGTCACTGATGCGAGCTTGACTGACGTGACCTGCCAGAACTGATGCTACGCTTGATGAGGCGGTAATGTGTTTTGTTTGGGTCCAACATTAGCACCACTGTGGCTAAGTGGTAGATCTCTCAACTCACCACACCAGAGACCCAAGTTCGAGCCCGGCTCGTGACAGAAAAACCGAGTCACCCATGGACCCGGAGACACGCGGTTCTGAGGACCTGTTGGCTGTGATCACTCAACATCTTTCCAGCGCCATGAAGCTGTTCTCAGCCGACAAGAAGAGCTGATGGCCTCATTCTCAACACCTGGCTCAAATGATGAGTTCCATCTGCTCGCTCTTTGAACGCCTCCCCGGTCCTTCACCGTTCTCTGTATCACTCCCGAGTGGCGACAGTCCTTCTCCAGTGGCAAAGCCCCGAGTGGCACCTCCCAAGCCCTTCGCTGGAGATCCTGCCAGGGATTCCTCACCCAGTGCTCCCTAACCTTCGAGCTCCAACCCTCAAGTTTTCCTACGTGCCGTTCCAAGATTGCTTATATTATTACCTTTCTGTCAGACAAGGCTCTCTCCTGTGGCAGTCCCAGGAGGTCTGTTGTGGTTCCTACGCGACATCAAGTTCAAGCGAGTGTTTGATCATCCTGTCAGTGATCGGGAAGCTTGTTTTCAGGGAGGGTTGTCTGAGCCCCTTCAAGATGAGTAAGCCACCTGGGAACCAGCTGAGGATCTCGAGTCCCTCATAGCAATGGCCATCCGCCTGGACAAACGTCTAAGGGAGCGGAGATCGGCTCGCCGCCAGGTGTCTCAGTCCCAAGTTCCTCTGGGTAGGTCTGTTTCTCCAACTTGTGTTCCTTCGTCCAGAGCTTTCCAGGCTTTTGAACAGCTTCAGGATTCCCCGGAGGACATGCAGTTGGGCCGTTCCAGGCTTTCTCCCAACAAGAGGAAACGTCAAGTCACATTTATTTATATAGCACTTTTTACAGTACAGATTGTTTCAAAGCAGCTTTACAGAGATAACAGGAAAATAATGCAAAAAAGTTTGTTTCCAGAAGAAAATAGCGTCACAGTCCAGCTTAAATAAGTTCAGTGATGTTTTTTTTTTTAAAAGTTATTAATTTAGTTCATTTATATATATATATATATATATATATATATATATAGCCGCTCTGAAGTTAACGGTGATGTCATCGTTCAGCTCAGTTCAGTTCTTGTATAATAGTGTCAATGCAGGCAGATCAATAGTATTGTTGAATATCAAAGGTGCTCTAAGCGATGTCACTTTTTGTCACATACAGCAAATATCTCCTCACTATCCACTAGCTGCCTGTCCCCTGAACACACTGTAAAAAAAAAAGCGGTCTCTGTAGACAGGCTCCACAAACGGCAACAAAAACAAACTGGCCCAGCCTTGGCCACGAAGCATAACAAACAGTGTTCCAGCCAATAACCGACAAGAATGATTTGGGGGTTGGGGGGTGGAAGGGGGTGGAGGAGAGAGAAGCATGAAGAGGGAAGTTAGCTAGAGGAGAGATTAGGGTTGCAAAGTTTCCAGAATTTTTTGAAACTTTTCAGGATTATTTGGAAACTTTTGGAAACTTTTCAGGATTATTTGGCAATTTTCAGGAATTTTTAGAAAGTTTCTGGAAATTTACCAGAAATATTCAGCCCCTTTGCAACCCTAGGAGAGATGTCCTAGACAACGACAACGACTAACGTTAAAAATTAATATTCTTGAGAATTTTGATATGGCCGACACATGACCAAAGAGACAACGTTCCAATGAACAAATAACAAAGAAGAGGGAAAAGGAGAAGGAACGCACAAAGTCCCGAATTTAAATCGTTAAAGCATTCAAAAGGTGGCGAGAACTCCGCCGGCAGAAGGGCTTCCAATCCGACATTCAGGTGGCTCTGATTTTGCTGGACAGGTGGGTAAATCCAGTTTGGTTTTTCTAAATGGTTCATGACTGTTTCAGGAAGCACGGAAGGGAGGGGGAGGGGACGGGATGAGGAGGAGGGAGGGTCGAGCTAGCCTCCGTTTTGTTTGACAAAGAGACTTCAACCAACATCGCATAGAGCACCTTTAAATTAAATGTTAAATTTAATGTCCCCAACTAAGCAAGCCAAGCCAATGGCAACAAAGGTGGAAAAAGGCGACAGTGGCGAGGAACCAAAACTCCATCAGGCAGATTGGAGAAAGAAACCTTGGGAGAACCCCAGACTCAGTCGCTCAGTTCTCCTCTTGGCCAATGAACGAACAGTGTGTGATTATGATTCAGGCAGCATTACAGGTCAGAAGTCAGATTGGTTTGGAACAATCAGAATATTATCATGAAGGAGCGTCAGTGCCTCTACTACGGTGCTTCCGGCCACTTCTGCTCTACTTGCCCCAAGCTTTCGGGAAACGCCTGTCCCTGCCCAGCTACAGGAGGAGTTCCTGCCACTAAAGCTGTCCTAGCTGTTCCTGCCACTCTGTCCTGGGAGGGCCACCAGCACCAGGTCTAGGCTATGATCGATTCCAGCGCCGCAGGCAACTTCCTGGATCTAACCTTGGCTATGACTCCCCCCCGGGTATCCTATTATCCTGGGTCACCCTTGGCTGCGCAGACATTATCCCCAGATCGACTGGCCGGCTGGCACCATTCTGAGCTGGGGATCCACTTGCCAACTCACCTGCCTGCTACAGAGTCCCTCCGCCCCTAGTTCTGAGTTTCAAGAGTCTGTTGACCTGTCCCGACTCCCTAGTGTTTACCATCGGTTCAAAGCAGTGTTCAGCAAGTCCCGGGCTACCTCCTTTCCACCTCACCGCACTCACGAATGTGCCATTGATCTACTCCCTGGTTCCTGCCCTCCCAGGGGTCGGATCTTCTCCTAATCTTCCCCTGAGCGCTCAGCTATGGATACCTTCATTAGGGAGTCCTTGGTATCCGGTATCATCCACACCTCTACCTCGCTTGGTTGGGGTGGGCTTCTTTTTTGTAGAGAAGAAAGACGGGGGTCTTAGGCTTTGTATTGACGTTCTCCGGGACCTGCTCAATCTATTCGTCTCCATATACCTGGAGGAAATCCTCATCTTCTCAAGGTCACTGAAGGAGCTTGAGGGGCATGTTAACAGAGTTCTCCAGAGACTCCTTGACAATCATCTCTACGTAAAACCCGATAAGTGTGAATTTCATTTTTCCCAGACTCAGTTTCTTGGGTTCATCGTCACTCCTAGACACCTGGAGATGGACCCTAAGAAGGTCAAGGCAGTCCACAACTGGCCCACACCTGCCACAGTTAAGGAGGTTCAACGTTTCATTGGCTTTGCGAACTTCTATAGGAGGTTCATTAAGAATTTCAGCCTTGTTGTGGCCCCCTTGATGGTGCTTACCAAGGGAGGAGGAATCTCAAGCACTGCTTCACTTCCGCTCCTATTCTTTTGATCCCTGACCCAGAAAGATCTTTTGTGGTGGAGGTGGACGCCTCAGAGGTGGGGGTGGGGGCCATCCTGTCACAGAGGGGTGAGGATGGAAAATTACACCCTTGTGCCTTCATGTCTCGCCGCCTGTCTGATGCCGAGCACAACTACCACGTGGAGGATCGAGAGTTGCTTGCGGTAAAACTTGCCTTGGAGGAGTGGCACCATTGGCTTGAGGGGCTCAGCATCCTTTCCAGGTTCTCACGGACCACAAGAACCTGGAATATCTCCAGCAGGCGAAGCGGTTCAATCCGTGGCAAGCGCGATGGTCCCTGTTCTTACAGACCTGACACCAAGAATGTCAAGCCGGATGCCCTGTCTCAAGCCTACTCTCCCGAAACACGAGAGAAGCCCTTGGCATCGATTATTCCGAGGTCTAGAGTCGTCACGCTTCTTCAGTGGGAACTAGAAAGAGTGGTACGAGGGGCCCTTGCCCCATGAGCCTGATCCAGGCGGTGGTCCTGCCGGACGCCTGTATGTTGCCTTTCTGCCCGGGCCTGGGTCTTGCAGTGGGGTCATGAGTCGCCCTTGATGTGCCATCCAGGTAGTGCCCACACACTGGACTTCCTCCAGCGGCAGTTTTGGTGGCCGTCCATGAAGAAGTACGTTCAGGTCTATGTGGAGGCCTGCCCCGTGTGCAACCAGGGAAAGTCTACAAGTCAGCGACACCAGGGACTGCTCCATCCCTTACCTGTTCCCCGCAGGCCATGGTCGCACCTTTCTCTGGACTTTGTTACGGGACTCCCTCTGTCCCAGGGCAACACAGTCATCCTGGTGGTTGTAGACCGGTTCTCTAAGGCTGCCCTGTTTATTCCCCTGACCAAGCTGCCTTCGGCCAAAGAGACCGCTGAGCTCCTCATGAACAATGTCTTCTGGATATTTGGAAATCCCCTGGACATTGTCCCCGACCGAGGTCCCCAATTCTCGTCCTGCTTCTGGGAGGCCTTCTGCAGGCTTATTGGGGCCACAGCCATCCTAGTGTTGTCAAAAGTACCGATTTCAGTACCAAGTCGATACTGAAATTTAAAAAATATGATGCTTTGAGCGCTGTAGAGCAGAATCGTAAACACCTCGGAATGGCCATTTTACTCACGCGCTAATCAAATATGTCTGTGATTGTCTACAATGATCAGCGCTTCAAAAACATGTTGTAAATATACATCAATGATGCTCTTCAGCGAGCGCTTACACAGATACACACGGGAGCGTTTGAAAGCAGGACCGGTCCACTGGCACTGATAAACGCCTGCTTGTGCTTTCAAATGCTCCTGCATTCAAAACACTTTCAAACACTTCCATGTGCTCTCAAACACTCCCGTGCGTTGATCATTTTGGCCAATCCCAGAACACAATGGCCAATCAGAGGTGTTTATGAGGCTCAATAGCGCTCAAAGCGTCACATTTCTAACATTTCAGTACCGACTTTGTACCAAAGTTTGTACTTTTGATAACACTAAGCCAGACTATCGTCTGGGTTCCATCCAGAGTCTAATGGCAAGACGGAACGGATTAATCAGGATCTGGAGACCACCTTGCAGTGTATGGCGGCCAGTAATCCCACGTCTTGGGCCACCTATATCATTTGGGCTGAATATGCCCACAACACCCTCCATTCCTCGGCTACTAGATTATCCCCCTTTGAATGCCAGTTCGGATACCCCCCATTATTCCCCAAAGAAGAGGTGCAAGCACTTTGTCTTGCACTGTAGCCGGACCTGGAGGAAGGCCAGGCGTACCCTCCTTCGGACCTCCCAGAGATACCAAAACCAGGCTAACTTACAGGCCGAAAAGTTTGGTTAGCCACTAAGAACCTGCCCCTCCGGGTCGAATCCAAGAAGCTTTCCCAGAAATACATTGGCCCTTTTCGCATAGCAAGGAAAGTTAACCCTGTTTCTTATCGCTTGTTTCTCCTTCGCTCCCTTAGAATTAACCCCACGTTTCATGTCTCATTATTAAAACCTGTCTTGTCTTCTCCCTTTTTTTTCTCCCTTCTGTTTTTATTCATTTTGTGTTTTTGTGCAAGTGAGATGAGTAAATGCATGTTCACATTTAGTCTAGAGCTAAAACAACCATCATGTTTACACACAACACTTTATCTCTCTCAGCATGGGGACAGGAGAGCTGTCAGTCAATAAATGTGAGAAAGTAACTAGCGTTACTTATTTGAAAGAGTAACTTAGATATTTTGTTGTAAATTGAAAAAGTAATGCGTTACTTTACTAGTTACTTGAAAAAGTAATCTGATTACGTAAATCAAGTTACTTGAAATGAGTTACCCCCAACACTGGTCATGAGAGCCCTGCTGAAGCCCTGTGGTGTGTTAATATGCTGAAATGTGTGTGTCTTCACCTCTCTGGCTGTGGGCTCGGAGTTGGTGTGTTATTATGCTGAAATGTGTGTGTCTTCACCTCTCTGGCTGTGGGCTCGGAGTTGGTGTGTTATTATGCTGAAATGTGTGTGTCTTCACCTCTCTGACTGTGGCGGGGAGTGCTGGGCTCGGAGTAGCATCTTCTACGGTGTTCCAGGCGGAACGAACAGCGCTGGTCGTTGAGCCGTCGGCCCTCCTGTAACGCGAACAACAGCTCACACAGAGCGTCAGGGAAATCTGGAGATAACCTGTGAACCTGAGCACACGGACAACAGATCATAGAACATCTAAACATCCACAAGATTATAGATATGGCTTAGTTTCAGACTGCTTAGCAAAGCAATATTATATATATTAATATTATATATATTATACATTTATGGGTGACTTTTTTCATAATAATAATAATAATATTTGATATTTATTTGAATAAATATATATATGTACAGTTTTTAAAATTATTATTAACTTTATTCAACACTATAATAATAATAATAACAATATAAAATAATTTAATTATAATAATTAAAAAAATTAAATATATGTGGGGCTGGTTTAAAATAATAATAATAATAATAAAAACTTTAACAATAATAATTTTAAAAATGAAATATACATGTTTTTTATTATTATTAGTTTTTTCATAATAATAATACTATAAAAAATGATTAACTTTTTAATAATAATAATATGAAAAACTTTATTATTAATAATGAAAATGAAAAATGAAATATATATGGGCCTGGTAAAAAAAATATATTTAAAATGATTATTATTAGCTTTTTTCATAATAATAATAATAATGTAATAATAATATAAGATTGTCAGATTACGAAAGTCCAATGGATTGCATACGCAGTATAATGATGACATTAAATGCTGAAAATTCAGCTTTGATCACAGGAATAAATTACACTTGACTATATATTCACATAGAAAACAGCTGGTTTACATTGCAAAAATATTTTAACATTTTTACTGTATCAAATAAATACAGCCACGGTGCGCAGGAGAGACTTTGAAAAAACATTAAAGAAATCTTACCGACCCCAAACTTTTGAACAGTGTTTATACTAATATATATGCTAAAAAGTCTAATGAATTAGCATTATCTGGTAGCATATTTCACAGCCTAAAAACTAGAAGAGACGAGCCCTTCAGCAGTCCCGCCCCAAACACGTCAGCACAGGAAAGAAACGGCATTTGTCGAGCCATGGCATCTTCTAAATGCATTTATACACATTATTATTATTATACAACTTTACCATTGGCTTTGCATCAGGAAGGCTCAGTCTGTGTTTGGGCCGCAGCTTTACTTCAGCTTGAGCATCTGTTTTTTCTTCTGGCATTTTGTTTTGTTCAGTCGTCCCACTTGACAATCCCTCCTCATTTTCTGTATCATTCTCACAGCCCATGTGATCGTCCACCTGATGCTCTAGACTCTCCTCGTTCATTTCTACTGCTTCACTCTCACTTTTCCCTACTTGGACATTGTTGTGATCATGTGAGCTTCCCTCTGTGTTTTCATCAGTCGTCCGAACTCTCAGGACGCTCCTTCCTCTCTCTCCGCTGTTTATCACATCCGAAGGTTCGTCCCCTTCTTCCAGAATGAGAAGAGCTTCCAAATCCTTGTCGTCCGCTGAGGTTTCAACTTTGACCTCAGAGAAATCCATCATAACGTCTGCAGAGCTCTCCATAGAAGAAGATATATGAGAACCTATAAAAATGCACACTCCTAATTTCCATATATTGTACAAGACATACGAGCCATACTGTACGTTGGCGTCATACATACTATCTAAAGCCACTTTTTAAAGCATGAAATATGATAACTAGATTAAATGTTTTCAATAACAACAATATCTGTCCTTATTTCAGTCGGCTAGATGTTGTTGGGTGACATTTTTACGGCCTGCTTACCTTCTCAACCTTAGAAGAGTTAAAATGAGGTCCTCTGAGCGGAATGTCAAGTAAAGCCCACATGCATCTCACCTCCGTGTACGAACATGCAATAACTCCCACATATCTCAGCCAAACTTAAGAGCGTCTCTCACAAACGAATCTAAAAAGAGCTAATAACTGACACGATGCCTCAACAACTTCACTGTCTCACAGTCTGCTTGTCTCTTCCTGTTCCTCTCTTATGGCCCTGATCCACCCCTATTTATCTGGCCCCTTTCATTTGCACAAGCGGAGTAGCTTCGAGTATAGAAATGCACTGATGATACACTCTGCTAAACAAACTTTAGTTTGAATGCTGTGCTTTTTTTATTATAATAATATTAATGACGCTCAACAGCTCTGAAAGACTTGCATGTTGAAACCGGCTGCCTGTTTGTTTAACAGTCTGTGGTTTTGCAGATTTCCTGTTGACTACAACAAAAAGAGAAGTTGGTGGCATAAGACATGAGAAAACTAATTCAGTATCTAGCAGTTAAACGAAGATATTCGCACTTCATTTAGCACAGAGAAACAAGTCCTGTTTCTCCCCCATGTTAATCACGCATCTCAGACCTAAAGCCTCCAGGCCATAACCTGATGCATGCAAGAATATCGTATTTCACGAGTAGAGCAAGGGTGAATCTCATGAAAACAGGCAAGAACAAGTTCAGAGGTCACATTTCACCATACAATCAATTGAAATAAATCATATTTTAATTAATTTTTATTAAATAATTGTATTTTATTTAAACATTTCTTCCCCAAGAAATTGTTCTTCTCTCTCTCTCTGTTTTTTTTTTTTTTTTTTTACTTATTTAATTTCCATTATAGCCACTCGATTCTCATTCTCATTCATATCATTATTAGTGTAATAAAATAATTTTTTGCCTGGTTTCACAGGCGAGGCTTGACACTATCTAGTCTCAGACTAAAATGCATGTTTGAGCTGTCTTAACCCAAAGCAACTTGCACTGACATATCATATCATATCATATCATATCATCAGTGTCATTGTTTTGTCACACCAGTAATGTTTTTTAAAGGCATGTTTATAAAAGCTACTTAAAAGTCTTAGTTCAACTAAGGCCTAGTTCTGGCTAAGCCCTGTCTGTGAAACCAGGCCATAATTATTTAGATCCGTATTATTTTTTTATTATTTACGTTTCCTTTGCAATTATTTTTTTCCTTTTGATTTTTGGATGAAATGTGAACTGAACATTCATTCACAAAGACCTCAGATGAACTTTATCATGGTTGTGCATTTACATTTTCTGGGAGCAGAGATGCATGTTGATTGGACTTTACTGGATGAGGTTTATTTACTTTAACCTCTCTGTGTATTCTGTATTTGACCCATGCAATATGACTCAAAATGTGCTTATATATTGACTTCTGCTTTTGCATGATGTCTATTTCCATGCAAGGCCACGTTTTTTGCCTGTCAATCGCTAGGGGACTCCAGTGTGGTGATGCATGGACACACTCTCACTCACAGTCACACACACGCTTGTAGATTAATGTTCTGCTCAGGATGTTGCAGCCGCAGCAGCCCATCACAGGCAACGGGCCCAGCGCAAGCCGCGGTCTCGGGTTGAGCGTCCACCCGGGAATGCATCCTCTTAACCCGGTGCACCCGCCCTCTCAACACCGCCCCGATGGAGACCCCGCGGGCCTCGAAGGCAGCGAAAACGGACACGACAACCGCCGAGACATTGGAGACATACTGCAACAGATCATGACGATCACCGACCAAAGTTTAGACGAAGCTCAAGCAAAGTGAGTTATTTAAAAATTATTTTTTTTTTAAAAACTTAAAAGTTTAGCATTGCGCTAACGACCGCGTGAGACAAGGGTGTGCTAAAACAGATAGTGATCTATAATTTATAAAAATTGTAATGACATTACACGCGTTAAGTTACACAAACACACTTTAATTTGATATTTAAGAAGGGCTAATGTATAAAAAAGTTTTAAAAAAAATATAATCATGTGTGCTGAAGTTCGCGAGCTTAGCCGCTATTGTTTACGTTTTTCTTGACTTAAAACAAACTCTTTATCTTCAGTTTTGCGATATATATGTCACTAAATAATGATTCCCGGTTAGATGTGCTTAAGTCTAATCACTTATATGTATCTTTATTACTAAAGTAACTTTATTTTTATTCACAAAAGCACAAATCACTGCCTGAAGCTAAGATGAAATGCTAATGTGCCAGGAGAATCGGAGTATTTAAGGAGTAACGTTATAATAATGCATTAAAAATACTTCAATTGAGTAAAGCTGGGGTTGTGAAATATTTTGGTAGCAACACGATTTCAACTTTTTATATATAATACGAGTCAAAATTGTAGCATGCTAATGTTAGCTAACTGACTTTTGTTTGTTGTTTTGTGACAGAAAACACGCTTTAAACTGTCATCGGATGAAACCGGCTTTATTCAGCGTCCTGTGCGAAATTAAAGAGAAAACTGGTGAGTAATGTGCATGCATTTTGTGTTGAAAGTGGTAAATACCATAACTGAAACTTTATAATTAGTTTAAAAGTTGGCAGGGGATTCAGCACAGGCGCCATGTTATGCAAGAACAAAGCCAGACAGTGTATACCTCATAAAAATACAAAGTTTTCCTTAAATAATAACTTATGTTAATTCTAGTATGTAAATATATTCTCACACTCCATCGTTTGCATGCAATTCTCAATTATTTGAATGTTAGAATTGCACTATTTACACAATAATAGCATAATGATAATGGGTTTGACCAGGTTTGCAGCTTCTAAAAATAAATAAATCAAACGTTGCTCTCAAATAATAACAATTTCATACCAAAACAGTGTCTAACCATATTATTTGCATGTTATATCCAATTATTTGCATGCATTAGAAATGTTAATATAGCACTTTAAGCATACCAATAACAAATGGTTACTGGTTTGCAGTTCTTAAAAACCAGTAGTATCGGCTCAATACAAGCGTTATAATCTCAAACCCTGTTGTTTGTAAGTGACACCACTTTTTTTGCACGTGTAAGAATAGCAGTGCAACGGCTTCTTTGAGAAACTCATAAAGCAAAATAAATAATCAAAAGCAAATAATCTTTACTCCCTCCGGTATATCAACACAAACCCTTCTATTTGCTATTTGCAGTAATGTTTGCGTAATGTCTTTGGTTTGTATGAAGACTAAGTTTAGGGAATCCCATAAGAGGACTGAAATGTTTACTGCGATGGTTAGTAATTAAATGGCTTTTTGCCTAATGGAGTCGTTTAATTTCCGTGGTCTGGCACGCTCCCATGGCGTTGCATGCTGTGTGTCATCAATCATACAGTCCTGCCGCGCACTGTTTATTGCACAGGGCTTTCTTGAAACACTGACCTTCACATTGTAAAGTATATAAATAAAAACTCTTCCAGTTAGGGTCTGTGTAATATAATAAAGCTGTACTTAAAGGTGGCTGCAATGTTCAAGCATGGATGACACACGTACTGTCAAAATGACTCATCCTGCTTAATGCTTTGTCCTTGACTGAAGCACTTAACCTCGTGATTATACTAATGATTAGAGTGTAATGGAAATTAATTCAGATTTATCTTGCATTTATCTCGACTGCCTTAACAGTATCTGACATCCTTGAAAAGATTTTTAATATCTTATTTAATCTCGGTTTTAAATTTTAATTACCCAAAGTATAGTTTTGGCATATAAATAGCTAGAGCAGCTGGTTTGGCATTAAGTCTAGTCAAGTCACCTTTATTTCTATTGTGCTTCATACAGTACAGATCATTTCAAAGCAGCTTTACAGAGATAACAGGAAAAGGATTCAAGAATGCAAACAGTTCCTTTCGGCTAAACATACGTACAGCGTCTCTAAGAGAAAATAGTGTCATTGTTAAGTCAAGTTATATCTTTGAATTATATATATATTATTAATGTGTTTTATTGATCTGCATATTGTGCATTAGTGATGTCAATCAAGAATAACTTGAAAAATATCAATATTCAATTCTATTTTCAATAGCACTGGGAAAACTGCCACATATATCACCATACAGATAATTTGTTATTATCTCATACATTTTTTATAATTTGGGTAATTTAGTTCCAATATCTTACACACAGCACAGGGAGGCTTTATTTGAATCGTTGAACTAAATTTACTCAAGAAAAAGATAAGCAAACAGTCAGTAATAAAAGAAGAAACGATAGCACAAATAAATACAGAGACTAATTAAATAAACACTGCTTTAAGTTTATCAGGTGGGTCTAACAGTTGTATTTAGGTAAGAAATATTACAGAAATTAATGTAATCAAATGTAAAATAACACCGGATAGTCTTCATTGTAAAAAATTAATTGCAGATTAATGCTCACAAATAAAAGTTATTCAGTCAAGAGCAGCGAGTGATTTTCTCTTTGTCTTTTGTTCTTTGATTAACATGACAGACGGCAGCCGGTTTATTAGGCTACTGTCACTTTAAGAGCTTATGCACGGATCCAATATACTGTTACACTGTTAACTATTTACCTTCCAAAACTGACTGTATTTACATAAATACTCACCAAGACAGACTTTTTGACATCATTTTGTATGTATTTGCTTCTTAAAGTGCAATAAGCCACGGAAAACAAGTAAATTTGGTTCACTTATATAGATCAGTGTTGCGCACGCTTTTGGTGTGAAACCTGCGGGAATGCTAGAGTTTTGCTATTAAGCATCTGGTAAATATAATATGTTGAATCTTAATGTATGAATTTCTTCTCTCAGGTCTTTCCATGAGAAATGCTCAGGAGGAGGAGCCTCCAGACCCACAGCTCGTGCGATTGGACAACATGCTTCTGGCCGAAGGTGTGGCCGGTCCAGAAAAAGGGGGCGGAGCCGCCGCTGCGGTTTCCGCGGCGACCAGCTCTGGCGGGATGTCACCTGACAGCTCATTGGAGCACTCCGACTATAAAAGCAAGTTGAGCCAAATTCGGAACATTTACCACACAGAGCTGGAAAAATACGAGCAGGTACATATCGCTGCCGTTGTGGCGGGTAGCCACGCCCTCAGGGACATCTCATTGGTCCAACATCCTGCTTCGCAAAGCTGTAAATGCCTTGGTTCCGGAAGTATTTTTCCATTCAGGTTTTTTCCCATAGGGATTTTAAACAAGTCTTTGGTTAAAGAGTTAGCAAAAAGTATTTAAAAATCAGAGAAAAAGATAAAGACGGCGAACTTAACGGCTTTAACGCGGGAAAGAACTACAATCCCATGAAGCATTGCGAGTGATGTAACTGATTTAAAAACGATGGAGAAATATGAAACCTGTTGATTTTTAGAAAAAATATTCAAGCAGTTTGAGAGACATTTGCAGTGCTTCATGGAAGTGGGCGGGGCTATTTGCTTGTTTCGACTCTCTGATTGGTGGAGATTTCACTGTGGAATCTTGGGGAATGTAGTTTTTCATCAATTTAAAAAAAATAAATTATAATAATGCGAGTTGATGGCTTCAACAAAAGCACATCGACTAACAGCTAGCTCACAGTAGGTCTGTCTCTAATAGTTTATTGTTTTATTGTTAAATTGTTAAAAAATAAACGTATTTTTTATTGTTAAAAAATAAGTTTATTGTTTATGAATTTTCCTATGAAGAAAATGAATGGGACTTTTACTTCTGGAACCCCGACTGTTGCATCTATTGAGCTTGAGCTTAAAATTCAACATGATTTGTTGTGTTGTGTCAGTTTGCACAGCGTTCTCCTTTCAGTGAGGACAGGAAATGGACGTCTGATGCACTTTGACACAGAAAGGAGCTGGTTTGTAATGTCATTGCTGTCTACAGGCCTGCAGTGAGTTCACGACCCATGTGATGAACCTGCTGAGGGAGCAGTCTCGCACCCGGCCCGTGTCTCCGCGCGAGATCGAGCGCATGGTGAACATCATCCACCGCAAGTTCAGCTCCATCCAGACGCAGCTCAAGCAGAGCACCTGCGAAGCCGTCATGATCCTGCGCTCGCGCTTCCTGGACGCCAGGTGCGATCGGCACTGCCATATATATATATATTAAAAAAAAAATTATTATTATTATTACTGAATGTAAATATAAAAATGAAATAAAAACACAAGAAATATTGCTAAAATAAAAAAGATTATTTAAGACAACTAATGTAATGATAATTTTATTTTACCTAACTACAGAAACATTACAGTGCTAATATTTATTAATAAAATACAAATATTTTAATACAAATATTTAAAAATGAATATTTATCATTTTAACAATTTATTTATGTATTTTTAATAGAAATTGCAATTGTGATTTAAAAATAAAAGGTTGCTGTGTTTGTTTGTAGGGCTGCAGACTTTGGCCAACATTTTGGAATTATATATCAATATAGTTAGATAATAATAATAATAATATATTTTTACTAAATGTAAATATAACAATTGCTCAATAAAAACAAAATAATATTATTTAAGAAAAATAAATATAAATAATTGTATTTTACCTTACAACTTAATAAAAATATCTAAAATGTTTTACTATAAAATATTTAAAAACGAATATTTATTATTTTGTAAAACATTTTTAAATAAATTGTGATTGTGATTTAAAAATTAAATCACAAAATGACTATAGCTATTTAATAATTATAATAACTAAATGTAAATATAAAAATTACAGTGCTAATATTTATTAATAAAATACAAATATTTTAATAAACAATATTTAAAAACAAATATTTATCATTTTAACAATTTATTTATTTATTTTTAATAGAAATTGTGCGATTGTGATAAAAAAAAGGTTGCTGTGTTTGTTTGTAGGGCTGCAGAGTTTGGCCAACATTTTGGAATTATATATCAATATAGCTATATAATAATAATAATAATAATAATTATTATTATTATTTTTACTCAATTTAAATATAACAATTGCTCAATAAAAACAAAATAAGAAATCTTGCTAAAATAAAGGATTATTTAAGAAAAATAATATAATAATAATTTTATTTTACCTTACAACTTACAACTTAATAAAAATATTTAAATTTTTTTTACCATAAAATATTTGAAAACGAATATTTATTACTTTGTAAAACATTTTTAAATAAATTGCAATTGTGATTTAAAAAAAAATTAAATCACAAAATGAATATAGCCATTTAAAAATAATTATAACTAAATGTAAGTATAAAAATAAAATAAGAATTATTACTAAAATAAAAATTGGATTATTAAAAAATATATATATATAACAACTGTAAAATTACAATACTATTATTTATGACTGTCTTAATTTCTTCATTTTCAGACATTAAACCATCAAACTGACAGAAACAGCAGAACATATTTTGTTAATATGCTTTAATCTCTGCATTAGCGCACTAATGAATCAGGATCGCGTTTTGTTTTCTGCATTTAGATGAGACAAATATCTGACTGTGAAATCTTCTTGCTTTGTCAGACGCAAGCGGCGTAATTTTAGTAAGCAGGCCACGGAGGTGCTGAACGAGTACTTCTACTCGCACCTCTCGAACCCGTACCCGAGCGAGGAAGCCAAAGAAGAGCTGGCCAAGCAGTGCAGCATCACCGTGTCTCAGGTAAGAGCCGCTCTGATTAACAGCTGGGTCTCCTCCAGTGTTTGAGGAGCGCTTGGCTCTCGCTGCACGACGGGGGCGTCTCGTCATCAGAGGGGGATCGGTTTCATTTTAGCTCTGAAATCGTGACAGGTGTCCAACTGGTTTGGCAACAAGAGGATTCGCTATAAGAAGAACATTGGGAAGTTCCAGGAAGAGGCCAATCTGTACGCCATGAAGACGGCTTTAGGAGCGACACAGAGCGAGGAATCACCACACACCCCAAACTCCACTGGTTAGTTGGACAATATATGCAATACATATTAATAAACACTAACATTTACCTATACATGTGTGTGTATAATATATATATACACTCCAGTGTGTGACCCTGGACCACAAAACATGGGTCATTTTTTTGACATTTGGATTTACACATAATCTGAAAGCTGAATAAATAAGCTTTGCATTGATGTGTGGTTTGTTAGGATAGGACAATATTTATTTGAGATACAACTATTGAAAATCTGGAATCTGAGGGTGCAAAAAAATCAAAACATTGAGAAAATCTCCTTTAAAGTTGTTCATGTTGGCGATTGTGCTGCATTCACTCTCAAAAATTAATGTTTTATATATTTAAAGTAGGAAATTTACAAAATATCTTCATGGAACATGATCTGTACCTAATATCTTCATGATTTTTGGCATAAAAGAAAAATCTATCATTTTGACCCTTACAATGTATTGTTGGCTATTGCCACAAATATACCCGTGCAACATGTGACTGGTTATATATATATATATACACACACTCCAAACTCCACTGGTGGTTAGTTCATGTCGGAGTGTTTTCACACTAGTTTCTAGGGATTTAAAATTTGCCTGGACAATATATGCAATACAATAAACAGTAACATTTGCCTATATATGTAATATGTATATACAGTACCGGTCAAAAGTTTGGAAACATTACTATTTTTAATGTTTTTGAAAGAAAAACTCATCTTATGCTTGTCAAGCCTGCATTTATTTAATCAAAAATACAATAAAAACAGAAATATTGTGAAATATTATTACAATTTAAAACAGCTGTTTTCTATGTGAATATATAGTAAAGTGTAATTTATTCCTGTGATCAAAGCTGAATTTTCTGCATCATTACTCCAGTCTTCAGCGTCACATGATCCTTCAGAAATCATTTGATACTCAGTTATCATCAATGTTGGAAACAGTTGTTCTATATATATGTGTGTGTGTGTGTGTGTGTGTGTGTGTGTGTGTGTGTGTGTGTGTGTGTTAGGGCTGGGAGAAAATATCGATAACCTAACTACCACAATTTACGATTTTAAAAGTTTTTTTTTTGTCCCAGAATCGATATGAATTCAAATGAAATGGCTTTATTTTTGTCCTTGCTTACAAGTGAGGTTGACTCGTTTGTAATTGACGAGTTAGCCACTTTTGAAATGTCGTTATCTATGAGTGTTGAAAAGCCCTCGCGCTGCTCATATGCAGAGAGATAAGACCAAAGAGCTGCACAATTAATCTTTAATAGATTGTGATCTCGATTCAAACACACACGATCTTCTTCCATTTCGTCTGTCTATTTGATAAACCTTTGATAAAATCATATCTCAACATTAGAATCTGTGTTGGCGCTCACCCAGAGAGTCGTCATGAAACCGCTTCACAAACAGTCTTTTCAACCGCAGAGTATCATTATTTCTGTGATGCAATAGTTCAAATGATCATAGAAGTACTTGGATAAAAGTTTAAAGTTCAAATATGAACACTGATGTCTACGGTAGCGATCAAAATCAGCTTTTGATAGAAACTCGGTGCTTAAAATAATGCATTCATCAATTACATTGGTCACAAGTGACTGTTAAAAAATGTATTTATTGAATAATTTATTAAAGAGAATGTACTACTGTATGAAGTAAAAGTCAGAAAGATGTGATGATCTGTTTTTGTAAATATGACTCATCTTATACTCATGTACAGTCTTTATAAGTGTATGATTTAACTTTTCCCGATGGTCTAGTGTTAAAAAAATAAAAATACTAATTGCAATGCATATCGAATCTGCACACAAGTATCGTGATAAAATCAAATCGGGAGATGGGTGTATCGTCCCAGCCCTAGTGTGTGTGTGTGTGTGTGTATATAAAACTAACAGTAAAATGTATGTAAATGTTTATTTTTTCCATATAAATGCACTTAACACTGCTGGCGAGACCTCGTTAATCCATAATGAAACTCATCAGCATCGATTAGTTGCAGTAGCTGTTGTAACGATTAGGTTTTTCATGTATAGCCGCGTTTCCACCGCAGGAACTTTCCCCAGGAACGAGGGACTCTGGGCTGGGAATCAGGAATCAGGGTCTAAATATTTCCCCCTCCGAAAGTCCCCGCTCGCGAGTTAGCACTTTTTCAAAGTTCAGGAACTTTTAGGGGCGGGACTTGTGCGCTGAACATGCTGATTGGTCGAGTTCATGCCTCATTTTGATTGGTTGACTCCACGCAGCATTTTATTTCAACCAGCATCAGTTGCGGTGCGTGCAGTAACAGTTGTTTGCTATTCGCATCAACAATGAGTTGTACGACGAAAAATAATACAACGAGGTTCAGGCTTTATTAAGCTTAAATTCAGAGGATGAAATCCGACGGGAACTGTAAAGTCGCGCGCAGTCGTACGTCGCCTAATCTTCACGTATTCGAGTCTGCGTTCTGTACGATAACTGTCGTAATCTGCTTTATTAGCTGCTAATTAGCAGTTCTCGCTGCTTGAGCTTAAATACTTTTGTTCTATATATTTTGTTTAGGCCTACACATATTGTTTTTAACTAAAAGAAAAACCTAAGATGTATCGTAAGCGTGTTGTGTGTATTGCCTAACCATAAGCTTGTTCATAAATGGTGACAAAAACGTTAAAAAACCCCGTAAACTTAAAAAATAACGTCCTTCTCGTTGAACATTATTTAAATATTAGAATATTCGATTTTTTTGAGCACGAATTTTCGAATTCAATATTTTAGAAAAATGCCCATCCCTACTTTAGGCCGCTTATGGCTTATGACTGAGTGTCTCGCCTTTTGTTTTTCCAGGCTCAGGGTCGTTCTCGCTGTCAGGGTCAGCTGACTGCTTCCTAGGAGTTCCTCCAATGAACGGAGAGCAGCCTCCATATCACATGGGCGCTCAGGTACGACTCTCTCACACTCTCATCACTGCGCTTCTGCTGCATGTCATCATGCATGTGTGTTTCTGGATCATCAGAGGGATTTAGGCGTGAAACGCTACACATACTTTCGGTCCGGTACGTGTGTGTCCTGAACAAATACAGTGTTGTTTTAGATTTCAGAACAGGTTTATTTGCTGGCCGATCTCGAGCACACTCAGTGAGAAAGCGTTTGAATTCACTGTGTAGTCAATCATTTTATCCCTTAAAACTCATCTTTGATCACCAAAATTACATATTTAAAAAAAATTTCCTTGAAAAAATGCCTTCATGCATTAAAATATCTTGAATGTAACTCGACACCCTTGCCTCATTTAGTATGCATGGTTCTATGAATATGCAAATGAGCCCCGCCTCCACTCCCTCACTCAGCTCAGAGATCCACTCGTTAACGATCACACGTTGATCTGATTGGTTACAAGGTAGTTTGTGACGTCAGAAACACCAGCGATTTCAAAGCGTGTTTTTGAGACAACAGTTTTAAGGAGGAAATACTCAGCAATGCTGTCGACTTATGAATTTACACATGGTTTGTCTTAAAGCGTATTAAAAACACCACATAGACACATAAACAACATTAAAAGCTGGATTTTAACCACAGGAGGACTTTAAAAACATCGCTGAGAGAAGCAGACATTGTGCCCCATAGTGAACGCTTTTCACTCCACAAATCAACAACATTCACCATGGATTTAATGTAGTAAACTTAACTGTAACCATGGTATTGTGGCATAAATAGTCAAATGTTTGGTTTTGTCTGGTCAAAATACCATCATATATAGGCTACGCACACACAACGAGCACTTTTAGCTCGACACACAGCATTGTTCTGGATGTTCGATAAGTTCTGTCCTGAAATATACATAATAAAAGCCAACCAATCAGGTTGTGAACATATCCCTGTGCCTTTGGGTTCGGTGTTAAAATGGCAGTGTGAACGCTAAGCAGAGCAGGACTAAATGTGTTTCGTTTTTTTTGGTCTGTACCAAGCGAACCGACAAAGTGTGAACACACCCTTGATGGAAATTTACCAGTAAAGACTGTATACGTGAAAGAGGCTATGACTGGGGCACGTACCGATCAGTGATCCTTGTGTAGCGTTACAGCCCTAGAGGGAGCGATGTGATTTTGTGTGTTTGCTTTGCCTAAATGTCCTTTTCCTCTCTCTCTCTGGTAGGACGCTCAATCCCGCTTCTCAGAGAGACTCTATAGTACCAGAGAGAGCCGGGTGAGGAGCTCATTTCACGCTCGCTCGTGTCCGTGATCTATCCGTCGAGTGACTTACTGTGATCTGCACCCGCTTATGAGCGCTCTGCTGATTATAATCCAGGCCTATTCACATCAAGAGCATGCGTGAAGCGGCACATGATTATTAAAAATGAGAAACATTCACACAAATGAACAAAGGTCAATTGCACATATTTGGTCTTGCATACAAAATACAACCTCTTTGAGAAAGTATCCAGAGAAATGCTGTATTAAATGTACATTAAATGTTAATAATGATCTGATCATGCAGATTTCACTCGCTTTACATAAGTGTGAAATAGGAAAATATCTTGGTATGATGATGAAATAGCAGGGTTATTATTGTTAACTAAAACTATTAAAAAACATTTCTGTTTATTGAAATAAAGCTAAAATAAAATATAAATATTAATTGAAAAACTTAAACTAATATCTGATAAAACATTTTTTTTACTTTTAAATAAGTGTGTATAATAGGAATATATCTATAATTATATGTTACTAATAAGTAAAAATGTTTAAATTAAATTATTTTTATTATATTATCTGATTTTACATATTTCACTCGTTTAATAATGGTCTAGTATTAGGAATAAAAATAATAAATGTACTTAAGGTAAATATCAGAAAGAAATCTTGATTGATTACTTGGCTGCCCGTAATACTTAATAAAAAAAACAACAACAACAAGAGAGCATACATGACGTATCAATGGCCGATTTCCTATGTATTTAGAGCTCGTATAGATACAGGAACAAAACTCTTACTATTCCTGGCCTTTCTACACATCGGTAACCTAAACCTACGGCCAGAAGCCAGGGGGATACAAAATAATAAAGTGGGTGGTCTGAGTCGTTTAAGATTTTTTGTGCCTTTCGCAACGTGAAGGGCCCGTATAGGCACATCATGCACGTATAGGGCCCGTATAGGCACGTCATGCCCGTATAGGGCCCGTATAGGCACGTCATGCCCGTATAGGGCCCGTATAGGCACGTCATGCACTTATAGGGCCCGTATAGGCACGTCATGCCCGTATAGGCACTTTATGCACGTATAGGGCCCGTATAGGCACGTCATGCCCGTATAGGCACATCATGCACGTATAGGGACTGTATAGGCACGTCATGCCCGTATAGGCACGTCATCCCCGTATAGGGCCCGTATAGGCACTTTATGCCCGTATAGGGCCCGTATAGGCACGTCATGCCCGTATAGGGACTGTATAGGCACGTCATGCCCGTATAGGCACGTCATCCCCGTATAGGGCCCGTATAGGCACTTTATGCCCGTATAGGGCCCGTATAGGCACGTCATGCCCGTATAGGGCCCGTATAGGCACGTCATGCACGTATAGGGTCTGTATAGGCACGTCATCCCCGCATAGGGCCCGTATAGGCACGTCATCCCCGTATAGGGCCCGTATAGGCACTTTATGCCCGTATATGGCCCGTATAGGCACGTCATGCCCGTATAGGGCCCGTATAGGCACGTCATGCCCGTATAGGGCCCGTATAGGCACGTCATGCACGTATAGGGGCCGTATAGACACGTCATGCACTTATAGGGCCCGTATAGGCACGTCATGCACGTATAGGGGCCGTATAGGCACGTCATGCACGTATAGGGTCCGTATAGGCACGTCATCCCCGTATAGGGCCCGTATAGGCACGTCATCCCCGTATAGGGCCCGTATAGGCACTTTATGCCCGTATATGGCCCGTATATGCACGTCATGCCCGTATAGGGGCCGTATAGGCACGTCATGCACGTATAGGGCCCGTATAGGCACGTCATGTACGTATAGGGGCCTTATAGGCACGTCATGCACGTATAGGGCCCGTATAGGCACGTCATGCACGTATAGGGATCTTAGTTGATCGGTTTTGGTTCGGAACGCATGCGATTCGTGGATTAATTGCAAAGTTTACCCATCATGGAGTGAAAGTTTATCATTTGCATGTTTTTTTTAAGTCCTGTCAGTTTAAACATCAAGCGCAAGCCTGCGTTAAATCCCTAATTTGTCTTAAATTATATCAGCCTAATATACCAAACGCAGTTGTTCGTTAACCCAATGTTAATCAAACAACAAAAGAGAAAGAGAAAATCACTTTTACAGCTTTAACACAGATAAATTGTATTACATTAATTATATTTAATTTATTCAGCAAAGACTATAGTCTTATTTTACATTTGATTATTCAATTATTGAATACAATATTACTGAATACAGACTTGACATAAAGCACGACTTATTCCAAGTGTGCCGCAGATCTCC
>NC_139979.1:1515000-1532500 GCF_963993115.1 Abramis brama
GATTCTATGAAAGTAGCGTCTCACAAAAGCATGAAAGAACATTTGATTACCAACAACACCGTTGTCTTCATCTCATGTGAGTGTACATCGTTTTAAATATATTTACCATTCCTTTTTTTTAGGTGTAATACTTTTTTTGTGGACAACATTAGTTTTATAAACCATCCAAAAATCTGAACCGATTAAAATATACTGTATATAATACGGTAAATTACATTTACATTAACGTTGAATCAAAAGAAATAAAGTGTATTACTAAGATTTCTTTAGGGTACATACAATTATGATTATATTATATTATTTTCATTACACTTAGCCTAAGCAATATGTTTTATTACAGCAAAGTAAATCCTAAATTACATAAAGTAAAACATACAAACATATTACAGTCATGTGGAAGAAAATGTGCCTTATTGTCCTGAAAATAATGTCAATCAAATCTTAATAAAAAAAACAAAAATCTTTACATAATTTTACATAAGCAGATTATTTTATAGTCTGTAAAATGATTTGACGTATTGTAAACTACAGTTATGTACATTTTCCAAAAGTCATGTCTCACATGCTGCTTTGGATGAAGACGCTGGACTCATTATTGACCCTCTCGCTGTGGATTTTGGAGATGCAGTTCCTTATATTGTCCCTCTCAGAGTCCGTCTGAGTTGAGCCAAGGCCGTTCCCTGTGGGTTTGCTCTCTGATTGGCCGGCTGCTTCTCTCGGGTGGGGCACGATCACTATTTCGACATGTTCATTGGCTGGGGCAGCTACGGACGGCTCTGATTGGTTGCCACTGGAGCGGCGGTTGAGCGCAGGTTGGGTACAGGAGAACGAGCGCTGTCGAGGCGCTGGTTGTGGAGACAGGAAGTGAGGTGTTGCTGCCCGAGTAACATCCTGTAACATCTCCCTCTCCTCGTCCTCCGCCTCTGATGTCACTTCCTGGAGAGTACTGATAGGCCGAGATGGGCGGCCAAGAATCCTGGGGCTGACCAATGCTGTTACTGATTGGTTGGGGGCTGGACGCCAGTTCTGGGGGGAGGAGCCCATCTGCCAATCACTGTTGAGAACAAAACATGAGAAAACGCCAGCCATGAGAACTTAAAAATGCTTATTACACGGCTCTGTGGAATACTTGATTCTGATTGGTCAATTGAGCTGTAAGTTATTCCCAGATAACAGCCGCTGGGAACAGAAACACCGGCTCATCCGGGTCACTGAAGTCAGCAGCGCTACACACTCGCTAGGAACGGTTTTTCTTCGTGGAAGTTTTGCGTTTGGTGAGCTAATAAAATATTAAAACTCAGTCGAATCTATATTTAGTGTACAGTTATTTAATTATGCCATCCAGTATCGTGGACTCGCTCTCTCTCGTTTCACACAAACACAGCGGCGGCCATTTTGTGACTATTGTTTTGATCACTGTTGGATTATAAGATACAAACAGGTACGATTTTAAAACAGTTTAATCTGAAATCAATATCTCTTATTATTAATGTGATGAAATGCTGAGTAATAAGTGTTATGACTGTATACCGCATCTCTTAAATGTCCGTCTAGTTTGATCTCGCCGCTGAAACTGCTCTCTCCGCGAAGCTTTGCGTTTAAAGAGCTGATAAAATATTTCAACTCAGATCAATATTTCGTGTCTAATTATTCACTTATGTGGCAAGTATCCGTGTAATAAGCGGGATAATGTACATCCAGCCGGTTGTTATCTCTGAATAAACCCCTTCAGGTGTGTGTGTGTGTGTGTGTGTGTGTGATCTCAGAATAAACCCCTTCAGGTGTGTGTGTGTGTGTGTGTGTGATCTCAGAATAAACCCCTTCAGGTGTGTGTGTGTGTGATCTCAGAATAAACCCCTTCAGGTGTGTGTGTGTGTGTGTGTGATCTCAGAATAAACCCCTTCAGGTGTGTGTGTGTGTGTGTGTGTGTGTGATCTCAGAATAAACCCCTTCAGGTGTGTGTGTGTGTGTGTGTGTGTGTGATCTCAGAATAAACCCCTTCAGGTGTGTGTGTGTGTGTGTGTGTGTGATCTCAGAATAAACCCCTTCAGGTGTGTGTGTGTGTGTGTGTGTGTGTGATCTCAGAATAAACCCCTTCAGGTGTGTGTGTGTGTGTGTGTGTGTGTGTGTGTGATCTCAGAATAAACCCCTTCAGGCTGATGAAGACCAGGGGCCTCATTTATAAAACTTTGCGTAGGATTTGCGTCAGAAGTGGCGTACGGATGAAACATAGGACGTGCGTACGCACAGAAATATTCGGATTTATAAACCCGTGCGCACGCACATCCTATGCAGTTTTCCCTTAATAAATCACAATCAATTCTAAATGTAGCGCAGCTTTTGCGGTCACATGTCACGCCCATAGTTGCCCATAAATAGTCCGTGAAACGCCCACAAGTTAATATTCATTGATTGCGAAATCATGGCAAACACAGAGAGGAAATAAAAAAAAACGTAACTTCACTCAATGTGAAGTAGAAGTTATTGTTGGCGAGGTGGAAAAGAGGAGAAAAATGTTGTTTGGAGGGCACAGTGTGGGCATTACTAATGCCAAAAAGGCACTTGAGTGGCAAAAGGTTGCAGACGCCGTAAATGCTGCAGCCTCACAACCTCGACCGTGGCCGAAATAAAAAAGAAATGGTCGGACATCAAAGTTGAGGCAAAAAAGCGTCTAGCGCTCCATCGCCAGAGTTGAGACATACGTCATACGTTATTTTATCAAAAATAAAACAAACTAAAGGCATATGCATGAATACCATGATTCCGTAGCTGATGAAGAAATGTTTTACTATGAAAACAACTTTCCCCAGTGGACAATTAATACATCTATCTATTTATCTATCTATATATCTCCCTAATTATCTATCTATCTGTCTATCTAATTGCATCTGCTCCGCCAGACGGACACATTGACGAGAATATCAGTTTTGTACATTATTTCGTTCTGTTTACTATATTATTTATGAGGATGAATTGCACAACATGCCAATATTATTGCAGAACATATTTCACTTTTCTTTTTGCAAATATGTGTTAATTAGCATTTCTGTTGTAATTTTCGTTTGATTTTGTTTGTTATACACTGCAGATCGATCAAACGGGTGTTTGTAGGCTGTTAATTGTAAGACTTGCTTTGTAAAGTCTTCATGTTATTTATGAGAGGCAGTATTGTCATTTTTTTACACAACGGTCTAAAGTTTCACACACTTTCACACACTTTCACGTGTTTCTTCCATCTGCCGACGGTGTCGCCATTTCTCATTTCACCCGTTTTTGTGCGTACGCCAGTTTGCGTGAAGGACCGCGCATTTTCCCGTCAAGTTTGCTTTTTATAAATACCAATTATTGCGTAGAGAGCGGCGTACGCCTTCTTTTGCCCGTACGCAACGTTTATAAATGAGGCCCCAGATCCTGATCACCCTGTCGGGTTTATTCTGATATAACAACCGGCTGGATGTACATTATTCCTTATTGAACTGAAAGGAATTGTCGCAACTTACGTGGGTGGCGGTGTTGACATCCCCCTGTGACCTATGACCCCTGAGAACGAGGCACTTCTCCCGGGCAGACATGGAGGCGAAGCGACCCAAGGAGAGAAGGCGTACGTGCGATCGTCCCACAGCAGCTCAGTGGAGGGATCCAGCGGCACCGGGGCCCTGTGAACTCTGTGGGCCAGTAGGAGCTCGAGGACCTGATGATGTAATCCCTCTCGAGCCACATCCAGTGGCCGACGCCCCTTGCCGTCACACAGATCCTGATTGGCCCCGTTGAGCAGCAGGAATCGTGCGGTGTCATAGCAACCGTGGAGAGCCGAGAGAAACAAAGCCGTTTCACCCTATAGGAAAAGATTGACTTTTATTCCATTAATATTGCTGGAGTGACTTGATTTATTCAGTGTTACTGTGTGTGTAGACTATAGAACTGTCAAACTGTAGATATTTGTGTTGTTCTAGCTATCATTCTGTCGTTCTGATCTATCCATCCATCCATCCATCTATACATCTTCTACCTATCTATCTGTCTATATACAGTATCTATCTATCCATCTCTATCTATCTATTTTCTACCTATCCATCCATCTATCTATCTATCTATCTATCTATCTATCTATCTATCCACCCACCCACCCACCCACCCATCCATCTATCCAACCATATGTGGTTTGTATGATTGGCTATAGAGAAGTACAGAAAATACAAACATGTCGTTTTCTTTACCCTGTGGTCCTGCAAGTCCACAGCGGCACCGTAGCGAATGAGAGTCCGTGTCAATGGGAGGTGATTTACTGAGCAAGCCCAGTGAAGGGCAGATCTACCTGGATGAGGAGTGAGAGAGAGAGAGGAGAGAGGGAGAGAGACAGAGAGAGAGAGAGGAGAGAGAGGAGAGAGAGAGAGAGAGAGGAGAGAGACAGAGAGAGAGGAGAGAGGGAGAGAGACAGAGAGAGAGAGAGGAGAGAGGGAGAGGAGAGAGAGAGAGGAGAGAGACAGAGAGAGAGAGAGGAGAGAGAGGAGAGAGAGAGAGACAGAGAGAGAGAGGGAGAGGAAGGAGAGAGACAGAGAGAGAGAGAGGAGAGAGAGGAGAGAGAGAGAGAGAGGGAGAGAGACAGAGAGAGAGGAGAGAGGGAGAGAGACAGAGAGAGAGAGGAGAGAGGGAGAGGAGAGAGAGAGAGGAGAGAGACAGAGAGAGAGAGAGGAGAGAGAGGAGAGAGAGAGAGACAGAGAGAGAGAGGGAGAGGAAGGAGAGAGACAGAGAGAGAGAGGAAGGAGAGAGAGAGAAGAGATGCAAGGAAGGAATTGATCTCGATCAGTGAAAGGGTGATCGTGTAATGGCGTGTTGTGGGGTCACAAAATAGTGGACGAAGCCAAAAAAAAATGACGTGAGAGCATCCAGGAATGTGTTATGGGAAGGGAAAACAGGAAGCCATTAACCATTGCCGTAAAAGAGGGAAATGTATGAGAGAGAGAGACAAAGGCATGGAAGGTTAATACATTATTTCCACATTGACCGGGCGCTACAGCACATTAACTCTGTTCTGAATCAGACGTGTTTATCAGGGGAGCTGCAGTGAGGAGTTCAGGACAGGACAGAGAGAGGGACAAAGAAAGGGCAAAACACATTACTCCCCAACTGCAAACGGCACAAACACTCTTCCTGTAAGGTCTACGTTTGCATGCAACCAAATAATCCGTTAGTAATCGGATTGACGGCTCAATCGGACTGAAAATCCTTCATGTAAACACTTTAATCGATCCGACTGAGCTCGATCTGAACGAAATTTCGATCAGGATTGAAAGGGGCGGTTTATTCCTTTTCTAATCCGATCGAGAGAACATGTGAACACTTGATCGGATTGAAAACCGGAACTGAAAGCACTGCGCATGTGCACTGACGAATGAATTCAGTCCGATTGAAACAAAAGTTGTGCATGTAAACATAGCCAATTGAAGGGACTCATTCCACAAGCATCAGGAGAGAACAGGCATTCGATGCTCGTACCCGTGTGGTCGGTGTTATTGACCGGGACTCCGGCTCTCAGGAGCTCCAGAACCACTCGGTCCAGTCCGCTTCTGACCGCACGGATCAGCACGACCGAGCCGTCGGGACCGCACCACTGCACCGGAGCGCTCTGACACACACACACACACACACACACACACACGATCAGCTCCAGAGAGCATGCAGAAATCAAGGATTTTGTGTACAGTTATTTAATTATGCCATCCAGTATCATGGACTCGCTTTCTCTTGTTTCACACAAACGCAGCGGTGGTATGGGGTTCCATTTGTGCCAAAATTATGTCGACATGCTATCTGTCTATGCTGTGTGTCGTCTTCCATGTCTATGTGTCTATTAACTGTCTATGTCTATGTGATTGCCCACATGACTCAACTTCTGTCTTTGTCAACTCAACTTACTCCTGTCATCTGTCCTTGTCGTTTGACTGTGTCGTCTTGCTGTGTCAATGCTGCATGTGTCATGACTATGTGTTGTTTCACTCTGTCATTACCATGTTCGTTACTATGTGTCGTCTTCTCTCTCAAACAACATAAAGCAACGACAGAGTGACACGGCGCATAGCAACAACACAAAGCAACAATATGAAGCAAGAGAGAGAAGACGACACATAAGTAAGTTGAGTTGACAAAGACAGAAGTTGAGTCATGTGGGCAATCACATAGACATAGACAGTTAATAGACACATAGACATGGAAGACGACACAGCATAGACAGACAGCATGTCAACATAATTTTGGCACAAATGGAACCCCATAGCGGCGGCCATTTTGTGACTATTGTTTTAAACACTGTTGGATTATAAGATACAAACAGGTACGATTTTAAAACAGTTTAATCTGAAATCAATATCTCTTATTATTAATGTGGTGAAATGCTGTGTAATAAGTGTTATGACTGTATACCGCATCTCTTAAATGTCCGTCTAGTTTGATCTCGCCGCTGAAACTGCTCTCTCCGCGAAGCTTTGCGTTTAAAGAGCTGATAAAATATTTCAACTCAGATCAATATTTCGTGTCTAATTATTCACTTATGTGGCAAGTATCCGTGTAATAAGCGGGTAATGTACATCCAGCCGGTTGTTATATCAGAATAAACCCCTTCAGGTGTGTGTGTGTGTGTGTGTGTGTGTGTGTGTGTGTGATCTCAGAATAAACCCCTTCAGGTGTGTGTTTGTGTGTGTGTGTTTGTGTGATCTCAGAATAAACCCCTTCAGGTGTGTGTGTGTGTGTGTGTGTGTGTGTGTGTGTGTGTGTGTGATCTCAGAATAAACCCCTTCAGGTGTGTGTGTGTGTGTTTGTGTGATCTCAGAATAAACCCCTTCAGGTGTGTGTGTGTGTGTGTGTGTGTGTGTGTGTGTGTGTGTGTGTGTGTGTGTGTGTGTGTGTGTGTGATCTCAGAATAAACCCCTTCAGGTGTGTGTGTGTGTGTGTGATCTCAGAATAAACCCCTTCAGGTGTGTGTGTGTGTGATCTCAGAATAAACCCCTTCAGGTAGGTGTGTGTGTGTGTGTGTGTGTGTGATCTCAGAATAAACCCTTTCAGACCATGTGTGTGTGTGTGTGTGATGATCCTGATCACCCTGTCGGGTTTATTCTGAGATAACAACCGGCTGGATGTACATTATCCCTCACATATCCTCTCTTCATTGGCTGCTGGTTCAGTACAGGATCGATTATAAGATTTTATTTATGTTTTTCAAAGCACTGCATAACATGTCCCCAAACTACATTGCTGACCTTTTAGGGTCTTACATGACATGTCTTACATTAAGCTGTTTAAACAATTAAGGACATTAACACATTTTTGCTGGCTGTCCCTTATTCTAAAAAGAAAACGTATCTTTTTAACTTAGCTTTTAGTTAAGGGTATTCTGTTTATTGAAGTTATAACTTATTTTTATTTACTAGGCTTGGTAAATGTTTTTATGCATGTATGTTTTAATTATAACTGTGAATTACTTTGGGCAACAAGCTTACTATTAAATGTGCTAGATAAATAAATGAAAGTTGAAGTTGATATATAAGCTCACATTTCTTGGTGCTCTTTGAGGTGTAGGAACAGGGTTTCGTTCCCATCCTCTCGGTGGAGCTAAAGGAGAAATTACAGAGAAAGACGATTGAGATGAAGTACAGTGGCTGTGTGTGTCCCAATTATCCTCTTATCTGTATGTGCAAGATTAGAATCAGCACTTCCTCTTTTCACAGTACATTGAAAATAATATGCAAATAGATGATAGATGAGCCTTTGAAGATGATTTTCAAAGGCTGTGTTCTGGATGTAAACTTCAGCAGCAAAATGTACAAGTTTGTTTAGCTTGAAAAAGTGGCATTTTACATGCTCTGAAATGTTTTAGTATTTATTATAGTATTTATAATATTTTGAATTAATTTTTTTATGGATTTTTGTAATTTTTTAAACATTGCTATTTAGATTTATTTTTAACTTTAGTAGGCTATATTAACTTTAATATATATATTTAATTTTAGTTTATAATATTTAATTTTGTTTTATATATATGTTAACAAAATTTTGTTTTTGTTAAGTAAAATAAAACTAAAATACAACTAACTAGAATAAGTTCTTAATGTAGCCTACTAAAAATCAAATAAAAAAATAAAGCTAAATAGCAATATTAAAAAAACGAATAAAACGGAAAAAAGCACATAAATTTGCAAAAACAAACTAAAATGAAAACTGAAAAAATAAAAATAAAAGCTAATTCAAAATATGAAATACTAAATAATATAAATAATACTAAAATGACACTGCATTAATCACATTAACTACTTTATATTGTATTTTATGTTTTAGTAATGTATAATATATATGTGTGTATACATAGGCTATTATATATATATAAATATATATAATAGCCTATGTATACACACATATATATTATACATTACTAAAACATCAAATAAATTTTTTTTTGTACACACAACCTTTGGAACCAAAATTGTGTGTGTGTGTATATATATATATATATATATATATATATATATACACACACACAATTTTGGTTCCAAAGGTCCCCCCATTTTAGAGTAAATAGGTGAATATATTTACATTTACATTTATGCATTTATCCAAAGCAACTTACATTGCATTTCAAGGTACACATTTACATTCTTATCAGTTCTTGCTTTCCCTGGGAATCGAACCCATGACTTTGCCGTTGCAAGCGTCAACGCTCTACTGTTTGCGCTCCAGGAAAGCCCTATATGTATGTATATATATATATATATCCTCGTTCTCACCCAGCATGCGGGGCTGTTGGAAGTGTTTCTGGTCCGATGATCTGTGGTCACAGATGGTCTTGTTGATGTCCTCCATGGAGCTCTGGGTCACGTCGGTGTCACTTCCGATGTCCAGTTCCTTCCTCAGGGGCCTAAAATCAGCGTAACACACACACACACACACACACACACACACACACGGACGGTTCCTCTCCATCAGGGGCTTTTCCTCCCTCACTCACAGTGTGAAACTCTTCAAACACACTCACCGCATTCGGATCGCATCCTCACCGAGCGGCTCCTTGCGTCTCTTTCCCGACTCCTTTCCTTTCTTGTTTTTCTTCACCCCATTTCTGTCTTTATCTCGTCCGGATCTGCTTCTGTTCTCCTCAGATCGAGTCCAGGCTTTGCTGTCGGTCACGATGGATCTGTGACGAACTCGCTCGCCTCCTCTCCGCTGGCGTCTCCTCTTTAAAAGGGACATATCATGAAAATCTGACTTTTTCCGTGTTTAAGGGCTATAACCGGGTCCCCGGAGCATCCTACCAACCTAGTGCAACAACTTGACAATTGCTTGACTAAATGATTTAAGATGCGACTCGTACACAACTATGCAAACATTCACTGATGCTCACGGAAACATGATGCTTTAAGAGATGAAAGGGGTGAAAACTTTTGCAGGATGATGATGTGTACATTTTAAAAGGGGACATATCATGAAAATCTGGTATATTAATAATAAGTATGATAATCGGGTGCAACCCAGAAAACGTGAAAAGTGAAACCCAGTAGCTTTGTTCTGGTGAGCCTTTCTCTCCGCTCCCCTTCTGACGTATGAAGAGGATCTTATTATAATATTATTATTATAATAACCGGCCCTTAATCTGCACGTTTACACACACCAGCCGACATTTGGTTCCACAAGCGACAACAGAGACCAGTTCTAACGCAATGATGAAGATCCAGCAAAGCCTGAAGCTGTTCTGTGGTTGAGCTCAGACGAGCACTGAACACTATTGACCAGAACATGTCACCGCTGTCTAATAAAGACCTCAGGAACTGTGGACACTTGTGGAGAAGTTAATCATGATGATGAGATGATCAGTGTAACTCCACAACAACTACAGAAATGTCTCCACTAACATTCAGAAGCTCTTCCTGAGTCTCTCCGTAAGGCTGCACTTGCTACTGGTGATTCTGGGATTCTGGATGAGGGAGATTGGCCTGTTCTGTTATTGCTGGAGTTTCTGAAGCTCGACTCCGCCCTCTTTTGAACGGAGGCGGAGCTAAAGCTCATTTGCATTTAAAGGGACATACACAAAAACTGCGTGTTTTTGCTCACACCCCAAAAGGGGCAAATTTGACAAGCTATAATAAATGATCTGGGGGGAATTATGAGCTGGAATTTCACAGACACATTTTGGGGACACCATAGATTTATATTACATCTTGTGAAAAGGGGCATTATATGTCACCTTTAACCACAGGAGCACTGCCGGGAGGATCAGGACAAGAGCCACACCGAGTCCAGCCGACACGCCGACCACCGGCCACATCCAGGCAGGAGAGGCTCCGAGAACTGAAACATGAGATTTAGCCATAGATAAATACAAGAAAAACATCTCAATAATACGGTAACACTTTAGAATACTGTTCCGTCATTAATGAATAACTGCACAGGAACAAACGAGTAACGCTCTATTAACATTCTAGTAACTACTATCAACTAACGAGAAACTCTGATTAACAAATTAGTAAGTAATAGCGCTCAGATGAATGTGGTAGTTCACTATAAGCTAATCAATAACTACTATTTTTCTCATACCTCCCAGAAAACTATATACAGGTTCATAATGAATAATGCATAATAAAAGGTAACGGTAACTCACTCAGGAAGTGTTACTACATCCTTCTAAAGGAACTACTAATAATGTGGATCAGTATCTAAAGTGAAGATCATGGGAACACACTAGTAATGACTAAAGTGTTACCAAATCCATTATTTGGTTATTCCAATGGTTATACCGGTTATTCAAAACCTTACAAAAGACTCAAAAGCACAAAGACTTCAGTAATTACTAGAGAGTTATCATTATTTGCACTTTAGAATACTGATCTAAATAATTAGTAGTTCCTTTAGAAGGATGTAGTAACTAGTCAGTGTCATTACTAGTGTGTTACCGTTATCTTATATTATGAATTATGCGGTAACACTTTATTTGACAGTGTCCTTGTTACATATGTTACATGTACTTACCATAGTAATAACAGTAAATTATGCATAATTACATGCAAATAACCCTCAACCAAATCCTAATCCTACCCTAACCCTATAGTAAGTACATGTAGTTGCTTAATATTACTCAGTACTTAAATATATAATTACACTGTAACAATGACACCTTAAAATAAAGTGTAACCAATTATGCATTATTCATGTTTATAATGAACCTGTATATAGTTTTCTGGGAGGTATGAGAAAAATAGTAGTTATTGATTAGCTTATAGAGAACTTCCACATTCATCTGAGCGCTATTACTTACTAATTTAATAATCAGAGTTTCTCGTTAGTTGATAGTAGTTACTAGAATGTTAATAGAGTGTTACTCGTTTGTTCCTGTGTAGTTATTTATTAATGACGGAACAGTTTTATAAAGTGTTACCCAATAATAGAACTAACTTCTCTGAAACTCTCATCGTTTGCAGTTACACTCTTTTTTTTTTTATAATTATGTTTATTGAATTTTTCTTAAGATACAAATATAAACAAAAAAAACAACTCAGATTTTTATATAAAACAGGACCATACTATAATAAGGCAGATTTGTGAAAAGAAAAACAGCAACAACATTATATAATGTATAACATGTATAAAATAACATTTCCAAAAGATGAAGAGGATGACAAAAAAATAAGGTTAAGCAGTTACACTCTTAGAAGAAAAGGTTCTATATAGAGCTCTAGGGTTCTGGACTAGAACCTTTAATGCGAAAACGTGTGTGTTTAAAGTCCCCATGTGGTGAAAATCCAGCTTTTAATGTTGTTTATGTGTCTATGTGGAGTTTTTAATACGCTTTAAGACAAACCATGTGTAAATTCATAAGTTGACACCATTGCTGAGTATTTCCTCCTTAAAACTGCAGTGAACCAAAGACAGTCTCAAAAACACGCTTTGAAATCGCTGGTGTTTCTGACGTCACAAACTACCTTGTAACCAATCAGATCAACGTGTGATCGTCAACCAGCGGATCTCTGAGCTGAGTGAGTGAGTGGAGGCGGGGCTCATTTGCATATTCATAGAACCGCGCATACTAAATGAGGCAAGGGTGTCGAGTTACAGTCAAGATATTTTAAGACATGAAGGAAAAACGTTTAAATATGTAATTTTGGTTATCAAAGATGATTTTAAAGGGATAAAATTATTGACTACAGGGGGACTTTAAGATGAAAATGAAAATTCAAAAAACTTCATGCAATTTAATGCATGGGGATTTAAAAGTGTCTGAATATATGCTTATGTTGTGGCAAGGTACGATAAAAAACAACATACCGTTGCGTTCCTCTTTGGGCAGTTTCACCTCGTCTCTGGCTCCTATTTCCTCGTCCACTCCACGCACACTGATCACGGCCGCCTGGATCTCGGGGATCATGGGAAACAGGGCGGGTTTCAGTGCCAGGACGGCCCGCAGGAACTGTGCGGCCTCGGCGGCGTAAAGGAAACAGGTGGAGGGAAGACGGGAGCAGGCTCTGTTATCCAGCTGGAGGAATAACACTGACCTGTGGGGCAGAAACACAGATCCGTCAGCACTAGTGTGGGAAACACACCACTGACTATTGAAGGAAAGGACAATACCTGCATGCTAACCAGGTATTGTACAATCATATGTGACCCTGGATCACAAAACCAGTCACGAGTGGCAATAGCCAACAATACATTGTAAGGGTCAAAATTATCGATTTTTCTTTTATGCCAAAAATCATTAGGATATTAAGTAAAGATCATGTTCCATGAAGATATATTGTAAATTTCCTACCGTAAATATATAAAACATGTATTTCTGTGAGTGAATGCAGCACAATCGCCAACATAAATGAACAACTTTAAAGGAGATTTTCTCAATGTTTCGATTTTTTTGCTCCCTCAGATTCCAGATTTACAATAGTTGTATCTCGGCCAAATAGTGTCCTAACAAACCACACATCAATTACATCAATGGAAAGCTTATTTATTCAGCTTACAGATGATGGATAAATTTCAAAATTGACCCATGTGACTGGTTTTGTGGTCCAGGGTCAATTATATAAAAGAAAATGTATTTTAAGGATAAATTATATCCTTTAAATCTAACATTGAAGTGTACTAAATTGGATTAGCCAATCAAAACAAAGGTCATGAAGAAATCTTAAGGCACAATAGCAATAACAGCCTAATTCAAAGAGAGGGTGGAAAATAGCTTGTACAAAACTAAAATATTTATTTTTACATTGTTGTTAGTTGTATGCTTTAGGGTTTGTTATATTTGATTTATATTATGAGAATTTTCGGTCCATAAAACCTTGATCTTACATGGACTATAAAATAATAAATAAAATAAAATAAAATAAATAATAAAAGCTTGAAATGTAGAATATGCCTCTTTATAGAAGTCAGTCTGACAGCATTACTCACCCGTTGCTGGTAAAAAGCTGTGAAAAACGAAATTATTTATTTTAAACTCTTTTTAGGTGAATTTTTTAGGTGTTTATAATATTTGTTATATATTATGAGAATATTTGGTGCATAAAACCTTGATTTAATATGTACTATAAAACAATAATAAAAAATAATAATAAAAATAAATACATAAAATAAAATAAAATTAAAATTAAATAAATAAATAAATAAATAAATAAAATAAATAAAATAAATAAAATAAATAAAATAAATAAAATAAATGAAATAAATAAAATAAATAAATAAAATGAATAAAATAAAAGCTTGAACTGTATAAAAGGCGTCTTCAGAAGCCCGTCTGCCAGCACCGCTCACCCGTTGCTGTCGTAGGCCGGAGTGTGTGTGTGTGTGAGCAGCTCCTCCAGCTGGCGAGGGTCGAGGGTCAGCAGGTCGTCGGTGGGCCGGAGCGGGGCCGTTCCTCTGAGCTTGACGCTGGTCTGCAGGACAGTGCTTAAGGCCCACAGCAGAGAGCTGTTCTGGCTCTGACCCGAGTGTGTTCTGGTGTGCAGTAACAGGCTTCCTTTGGCCCACGCCGGGAACTGGTTCCGGAAGCAGTCGGACCCGTCCCAGCCACAGGCCGCGCTGGTGCAGCCCTGGTCACAGAAGCCGTTGTCATAATGATTTCGGCAGTATTGAATATGCCCTGGACTGAGAGAAACATGATACGCTCACATTATACTTGAAGCATGAATGTATTACATATATTCATATTCATTAGAGTATTAGTCAACTTAATATCTGCTAACACTTTATTTTGATGCTCCTAAATATTCTACTGACTATAATTAACTTTACAACTACATGAAAGATAGAGTGTGTGTGTGTGTGTGTGTGTGTGTGTAAAGTAAAAGTAAAAGTAAAAGTAAAGTTACTCCTGGTGTGTTTTATGTGATATTAGCGTGTGTGTGTGTAGAGTTTTCCATTAAAGTTACTCCTGGTGTGTTTTATGTGATATTAGCGTCTGCGTGTGTGTGTGTTTGAGTGTGTGTATGTCTGAGTGAGTATGTGTGTGTGTGTGTGTGTCTGAGTGAGTGTGTGTGTGTGTGTGTGTGTGTGTGAGTGAGTGTGAGTGTGTGTGTAGAGTTTTCCAGTAAAGTTACTCCTGGTGTGTTTTATGTGATATTAGCGTGTGTGTGTGTGTGTGTGTGTGTGTGTGTCTGAGTGAGTGTGAGTGTGTGTGTAGAGTTTTCCAGTAAAGTTACTCCTAGTGTGTTTTATGTGATATTAGCGTGTGTGTGTGTGTGTGTGTGTGTGTGTGTCTGAGTGAGTGTGAGTGTGTGTGTAGAGTTTTCCAGTAAAGTTACTCCTGGTGTGTTTTATGTGATATTAGCGTCTGCGTGTGTGTGTGTTTGAGTGTGTGTATGTCTGAGTGAGTATGTGTGTGTCTGAGTGAGTGTGTGTGTGTGTGTGTGTGTGTGAGAGTGAGTGTGAGTGTGTGTGTAGATTTTTCCAGTAAAGTTACTCCTGGTGTGTTTTATGTGATATTAGCGTGTGTGTGTGTGTGTGTCTGAGTGTGTGTGTGTCTGTGTGTCTGAGTGAGTGTGTGTGTGTGTGTGTGTGTGAGTTTTAGAGTTTTTGAACACCGCATGATCATGATCAAGGTCCTCATGAAAATGCCCCCCCCATGTGAACACATGGACCCAGTAGGAGGCGTTTAGATTGTGTCCGCCTGGAAGTCACGACTGTAAGGAATGAGTTTCGTCGCTCCCTGGCTGAGAGACTAGGGGAGTTAGAACTCTAGAGAACCTCTATTACTGCAGCCCAAACACCGGCTATAAGAGCAAGAACCACCAAGACTGGTTTGATAACAACTCAGAGTCCATCCATAATCTACTAAGCAACATGCACAAAGCACATCAGGAAAGCCTAAAAAAAACCCTTATCCAGCGCCGCCAGACAGCAATGGCAAAAATATCGTCGGGAAGTGCAGAGAACTGTGGTGGATGGAGAAGGCTCATGAAATTCAGTCATTCGCTGACAGAAATGATATGCACAACTTTTACAACACAGTCAAATCCATTTATGGCCCAAGAAGCACTGCATCACTCCCCTGAAAACAGCAGATGGGCTCGAAGTCCTGAACGACCCGAATAGCATCCTGGAGAGGTGGGCTGAACATTTTAACAGCCTACTGAATCAGGACTTATGCAGACTATACCATCCTGGATGAACTTCCTGAATTTCCCCCTATTGACAACCTTAGCCGTCCTCCAACTGTCCTGGAGGTTCTGGCAGCGGTCCGCTCCCTGAAGTGCAACAAGTCTCCTGGCTCTGACAATACTCCTGCAGAACTGCTAAAACAGGGAGTGTATCTCTGCACAAGAACACTACAGCATTACATCACCACGGTTTGGGCTGATGAATTCATGCACAGCATTGGAGGGATGCTAGTATTGTCACCATATATAAAAGCAAAGGGCTATTTGTGATAACCATAGGGGCGTATCACTTCTTGCTGTGGCACTGCAGGTAAGGTCCTGGCCAAGGTGATGCTACAAAGACAGAGTCTATGCTACCCGAGTCACAGTGCGGGTTTAGAAGGAACAGGAGTACAGTCGACACGGTCTTCACAACCCGGCAACTCCAGGAAAAGTGCAGGGAGCAACATAAAGATCTGTTTATTAACTATGTATTTGATTACACTTTCTTACCAGGTTCTTCAAAAAGTCTAATCACAATCAATCTAAACAATGTATACAATCATAGATGATTCACAAATAATCACAATCATTTAGAAAACATTATGCGATAAAATTTCAAATTGGAGCCTGTACTCCGTCGATTCTTGCACCCAACAACACAACAAGATCACATTTAATAACAATAATAATAATTTAAGCTCCTTATTATGTTGCCGAATCTGTGCTGGTTTGTGTTGGCCGCCTCCAGTTTTCCCTTTGTTTTGCCTCCAGCTAACGCCGTGGTCTATAGCATTGACAATGAGGTCCAGAACAGATGCCTGTGGAAGACTCCGGTTTTTCAGAATAAGAACCTTCATCTCAACACAAAAATCTGCGTCTCCCAAGCGGTCTGCATCACCCCCCTCCTCTACAGCTGTGAAGCATCACCCCCCTCCTCTACAGCTGTGAAGCATCACCCCCCTCCTCTCCACATCACGTCCACATCTGCGGTCTCCAGCGCATCCTGGGAATCACTTGGCATGACAGAGCTCCCACACTGAGATCCTCAGGAGTATTGCGGCCACAATCACCCAGCAGCAACTGCGCTGGTTGGGGCATGTCATAAGGATGCCCTACGACCGCCTGCCCCGCAGAGTGCCATATGGGCAGCTGCGACACGGCCAGCGCTCTGCTGGAGGACAGAAGAAGACCAGTTGAAGACAGTGCTAAAGAAGAAGAAGTGACCCAAGCACTGGAGGAGGAAAGGACCGTCAGGAGACAAAGAAGGCTCAGGAGAAACACTCCCATAAACACCAGTAACACCAACACCATGTGTATATGCCGACCTGCAATAGAACATGTGGATCCAGGATAGGATTATTCAGCCATCAGAAAACTCACCATTAGAAGACGGAAGTGGACGTCATCATTGGATTCGATGGACAACTACAAGCAAGCAAGCAAGTGTGTGTGTGTGTGTGTGTGTGTGTCTGAGTGAGTGTGAGTGTGTGTGTAGAGTTTTCCAGTAAAGTTTCTCCTGGTGTGTTTTATGTGATATTAGCGTGTGTGTTTGTGTCTGAGTGTGTGTGTGTGTGTGTGTGTGTGTGTGTGTGTGTCTGAGTGAGTGTGTGTGTAGAGTTTTCCAGTAAAGTTTCTCCTGGTGTGTTTTATGTGATATTAGTGTGTGTGTGTGTTTGTGTGTGTGTGTGTGTGTGTGTGTGTTTGTGTCTGAGTGTGTGTGTGTGTGTGTGTGTGTGTGTGTGAGTGTGTGTAGAGTTTTCCAGTAAAGTTACTCCTGGTGTGTTTTATGTGATATTAGCATGTGTGTGTGTGTGTGTGTGTGTCTGAGTGAGTGTGTGTGTGTCTGAGTGTGTGTGTGTGTGTGTGAGTGAGTGAGTGTGTGTGTGTGTGTG
>NC_139979.1:1537500-1632500 GCF_963993115.1 Abramis brama
CCTTTCTTTTACTGATGCTTAAAACAGCGACGAGTGAGTCACTATACATGCAACATTATACATATTTATAAAACAAGCCCTCAGTGATTGGCCAGCTGATGCCCACTAACGTCCGACTCTGAGCCAATGAGGTCGGACCATTCGGCTAGCGTCACGGTGCGTAATTAATATTCATTATTTAGCCCAGATGGGGTTTTCCTCGTTGCAGTTATTTCATGCTTTTGGTTTCAGATTCGGGCTTTATATGGAGGTGCACGCACTGCATTCTCATCTCTCTTGTTTAGTTACTTATTTTAAACAATTATATATTAAATAAATGTGACGGCGACACTAAAACACATCGATTCTTGAAATATCTCGAGAGTTTCAGCAGGTATTCACAAGGTACGTAGTGTTTCCTTTCTTTCTTTTCAAGCGCACATTGTTGTCTGAATGCACTGCAGGGAAATCTTTAAACATACACAATGTTTAAGTAATTATCTACTAACTTTGACCTGCAAACAAATTGCTTAGTTATTGAACGCGCTATTATTAAGTAAGCAAATCTCATTGACCTTAAATGAAAATTAGTTTTAGAGTGAAAGTGAAACTGATTTACACACATTGAACAAAATACACCATTCTTTTACTTTGTAAATGCCCTTCTGGGAAAATAAACAGCTAAAGCCAGCCTAGTCTGGTTTAAGCTGGTCCTCCAGACTGGCCAAACTGGTTTTAGCTGGTCTTTTTGGCCAGTTTCACACTTTTTGTCATTGCAAAGTGTATTTGATCCTAATATTTGTTTGGCAGTGCTGGAGATGAAGGATAAGATGGCCGTTCCTCTGTTCGCCCTGTTGGCCCTGTGTGTGGACGTGCTCACAGTGATGTTCATTGGTGCCATCCAGCTGTCCCCGTCCTTCATCAATAACCCGTTCATCACGCTGTGGGCCGGTGGACTGACCCGGACCGCTCTCCTCCTCTTCGTGTCCTTCTCCTACTCCGGCAGCCCGGCGTGGATGAGAGGACCCGAGGGCGTTCAGACGGCTGTGGTTCACGGCCTCCTCTATCCGGTGTATATCTCCTTCCTCTGGGCTTGTGGCAGGTCTACTGTGGAGCTGGTGTGGGGTTGGCACACCTGGCAGGGGGTAAGATGTGCCTCAATACATTTAACCCTAACCCTAACCCTCTGGTATCGCTCATTTGGGCCTGGGAGTCAAAAGTGACTTAACACCTGAAATGTAACTTTTTTTATTTTCAGGAAAATCAATCAATCAAAAAATCAATGTTTGTTCAAATTTTTTATTTTATTTTTTATTTTGAGAGATTTTTATGTTATTAATGAATATTTATGCAATAATTATGACAGATTTTTTTCCAATTGAAAATAATTTTATAATTATGCAAAAATGTGTAATAAATATCTATATTTTTTAGTGTTTTTCAATTAAAGCTGTATTTCATGTTAAAATGGAGACAATGCCTTTAAAATTCAGTTTTTTGAAGGCAGATTAGTATGAAAGCTTGTTTCCGCCACAGAATAAAACATTTAAAAAGATTATTGCGACATTTTATCTCACAATTGCGAGTTTATATCTCACAATTCTGACTTTATAACACGCAATTGCAAGAAAAAAAGTCAGAATTTCGAGTTTGCATGCAAGAAATATTTTTTTTTTTGCAATTGCGAGTTTATATCTCACAATTCTGACTTTATAACACACAATTGCGACTTTATATCACCCAATTCTCAGATAAAAAGTCAGAACTGTAAGATAAAAAGTCGCAATTACCTTTTTTATTTTTCATTCTGTGGCGGAAACAAGTTTCCATAGATTAGTGTTGATTTTATTTCACGCATTTGCAAAAACTTTCTTTGTGTTACAGTCACACCAGTTTATATATGTTTAGTGATTTTTCTAATCAAATCACAGAGCCATTCCGATGAAGTAGCGATTTAAAAATGTCTAAAATGATCGGCAACACCAGAGGGTTAAATGTCAAACACACGTGTGGAAGAGTGTTTTAAATGTCAGGTGTGTATGTATTAAAATCCGATTATATTTCAGCTTCTGCAGGGGTACTTGGTGTTGGCTTTGTCTCTGTTGCTGTGGAAGCGCTATGTACTCAATCTCCTTCCAACAACCAAAGCGCAGAAAACAGAGCAGAAGGGCCAGGCTTCGCTGCAAAGGCTGCTGGGATACATGAAGCCTTTCAGTGGACGCTTTGCAGCCGTCTTCTTCTTTGTGGTTATATCTTCTTTAGGTAAAAATGTCATACACACAGTAGAGGGCAGAAGTGATCATTGTTTTTAATGACCCTATAAGTTCAATTAATCCATCAAAATATGAGGAAAATATTTTATATATTGAGGGAAGAGCATTACCTTATTATTTTTATATTTATTATTTATCTGACAAAATTATTGGGCAAAAAAGGCAAACTACAGCTACAGGTTTTATTTTACCATGTTAAAAAAATGCATAGAAAAACAAAAAGCTGACATATTTCATTGTATTCATATTTCATAATATTTCTCTCTTGTTTTCATAATTTCTGGTAAAAAATTATCTCCACACAATTTGGCATGTTTCATAGCGTTACTATCACAAATAAAAAGAATCCCTAAATATGATCATCCTTGTGCAAATGATATAAAATTAAAATATTATTTGTAAAATATTTTGTTGCTATTACTACATTACTGTATTGTTAGATGTATTATTTGTTTATTTAAATCATTACATTTTTTATTTTTTTATTTTAATAATTTTAAAAAATATTATTATTTTATTTTATTTTAATTTAATTTTTTTAAATATTTTTAGACCCATTGCCTAGACAATACATAATGCCCTTTTATTTATTTATTTATTTAAATTTGATTTAACTTATTACAAATTTGAGTAAATATTGTGTTATTAATGTATCTTTCTCCATTTCCTGTAATGGCTTTATGATCTGTAAATAATTATCTTGAAATCTAGCCTACAGTGTAATTTAAAACTTATATAGTCTGTCAAATGAAAGAAAGTTAAATGTGATCGCATGTCACTTTTAGTTTCACTTTGGTCAAGTTTGCTCTCGTAATTGTTCAGCACACAAAATCATGCCAAGTTTGCAAACACATTTAATACGGACTTTTCAGCAACTTATTGATTCTTCCAGATGTAGAGATCGCAGAATAATTTGGGTCAATAATGATAAAGCTTGTTTCTTTTTGTCTGTAAGCAAATTAGAAGATAGTACATGCATATTTACATGCATATTGTCGCACAGGTGAAATGGCCATTCCTCATTACACCGGTAAAATGACAGACTGGATCATGAATGAAGATGAACCTGAGGCCTTCAACCATGCTATCACTGTCATGACCCTGATGACCATTATGAGGTGAGACCACAAAGACAATCTAATGTTCAAAAGTTTGGGTTTAGTGAGACTTTTACTCAGCAAGGACACATTAAATCATCATATTAGAGTGATTTCTGAAGGATCATGTGACACTGAAGACTGGAGTAATGATGCTGAAAATCCAGCTTTGATCACAGGAATAAATTACACTTTACTATATATTCACATAGAAAACAGCTATTTTACATTATAAAAATATTTAATTTTTTTAAACTTTATTTTTGATTAAATAAATGCAGCTTTGGGGAGCAGAAGACTTTAAAAAACATTTTTAAAAATGTCACCGACCTCAAACTTTTGAAGATAAACAATGCATTAAAGATAAAAGCAAATCTCAGTATTTCCTCCCGTTTTCTGCAGCGCCGTGTGTGAGTTTGTGTGTGACCTCATCTACAACATCACCATGAGCCGAATACACACGTCCATCCAAGCGCTCGTCTTCCAGTCGGTGCTGAAACAAGAAATTGCGTTCTTTGATAAAGCTTCCACAGGTAAAACTGCACACAGAGTCCATTAGTGCTGGTTTTTTAACTCTATCATATGTTGCTGATTCTGATTCTGTCTTGATCATTTTAACTCATGCCGTCACTTTTATTTTTGTATTTTTCAATTAAAGCTGTATTTCATGTTAAAATAGAGACAATGCCTTTAAAATCCAGTTTTTAAGGCAGATTTGAGCCCCTAACCCTAATGCCATAGTGTAACCACTAGATTACTATATAGCTGTGTATAAAGAGGCTTTAGACATAATTCAGGGTGTCTTAAAAGTATTAAAAGTTGATAAATCAATTTAGAGAAAATGAAGGCCTTAAAATATATTAAAAAGTATTTAATGCCATTTTCCAAGGTGTTACATTTTGTATCATCTTTTCATTATGTATATTTGTCCAAAGAATTGTATTAATTTGTCAAGTAATTATCTTGTGCTTCGTTCCCACCCTTCTGAATGATGTTGCATTGATAAGGAGTTATCACAGACTAAGACTTGTTTAGTTGTGCTATCTTACAATCAGTAGTATTAGTTGCGATGAGGTCTTAAAATGTATACAAAGAGTCTTAAAAAAGGTCTTGAATCCTGTATATACCCTCTAATTACTTACTTTTATTAGGCTGTGGATTTGGATATATATTTAGACATTCTCAAAGACAACTTTTTGTCAAGGTTTAGATACTTTTTGTTTGAAATGTTGATTTGAAGTGTCAGTCAAAAGACATTTAACATCAAAATTCAATTGAGATGTGACGAATTAAAAGGACTTTTACCGGTTTCGTGTTCAGGTGACATCGTGTCTCGCATCACCACCGACACCAACACCATGAGTGAGTCTCTGAGTGAGAAGTTGAGTCTGCTCATGTGGTACTTCATGCGCATCCTCTTCCTCTTCGGCTCCATGATGCTGCTCTCCGTCAGACTGTCCATCTTCACCGCTCTCGGCCTCCCCATCATCTTGGTCATCCCGGAATTTTCCGGCCGGTTCTACCAGGTAACATTGATATTAATTTGATCACATATAAGTCATATAGCAGTGGCCAAAAGTGACGTCCCGGGGGAGAAAAAAATTGGAATCTTCAGCCTTTATTCAAATATTATTATTAATATTTTGTAAGCATATTGGGTAGTTGTGCTTGGAGTCGATTTTTTTATTTGTGATAAAAACACAATGAAATTAACACGTGCAAAAAACGAGAGAGACAATGAAATAGTATTAACTGATTATGTCGTAGTCAATGTTTACTTTTTCCTGTTTTTCCATGCATTTTTTTTTTTTTTGCATAATAAAATAAAACAAAAAAATCATTTTGTCAGATAAATGTCTTAACCAAGTTTAAATAACATTTTATCACTCCATAAATCAGAAAATACTATCAACAGCAAGTTTTTAAAGAGTAAAATGTTATATGAATTAGACGAATAATACATTTAAAACTAAAACCATAAAAAAACTTGAAATAAAATAAATGTTAACTGAAATAAAAATAAAATATACAGAACTTAAATGTATTTTATTTCAGCTGGTTGCAAAAGCAAAAAAATGTCATTTGAATCTAGTTTAACTTGTACTAAAATAATAATAAATAATAATAAAAAACTATATAGACATTAACACATGATCCTTCAGAAATCATTCTAGGCAAGGCAAGTTATTTATTATTTATTCTAATATGATGATTTGATGCTCAAGAAACATTTATGATTGTTATCAGTGTTGAAAACAGTTTTTTACATTTTTATTTCATGATGCTTTGATGAATAGAAAGTTCAAAAGAACAGCATTTATCTGAAATCTAAAGCTTTTGTAACATTAAACACTACCGTTCAAAAGTTTGGGGTCAGTAAGAATTTTAATTTCATTTTTGGGGGAAAGAAATAAAATAAATCAATACTTTTATTCATCAAGGATGAGTTAAACTGATAAAAAATTACAGTAAAGACATTTATAATGTTAGAAAATGTTCTATTTTAAATAAATGCTGTTCTTTTGAACTTTCTATTCATCAAAGAATTTAACAAAAAAATTGTACACAACTGTTTTCAACATTGATAATAATAATGAATGTTTCTTGAGCATCAAATCATCATATTAGAATGATTTCTGAAGGATCATGTGACACTGAAGACTGGAGTAATGATGCTGAAAATTCAGATTTGATCACAGGAATATATTACATTTTAAAATATATTAAAATAGAAAACAGTCATTTTAAATTGTCATAATATTTCACAATATTACTGTTTTTTTTTTTAATTGTTTTTTATCAAATAAATGCAGCCTTGGTGAGCAGAAGAGACTTCTTTTAAAAACATTACAAAATCTTACTGACCCCAAACTTTTGAACGGTATATACATACATACATACACACACACAGATATATATATATATATATATATATATATATATATATATATATATATATATATATATATATATATATATATATATAAAATATATATATATATATATATATATATATACATACATACATACACACACACAGATATATATATATATATATATATATATATTTTTTTATAATGGCAATGATATATTAAAAATGACAAAAACACACAAAAATAAAACAAAAAAAACCCCGGATTCAATATATTAACAAAAACTGTAAGAGTATGTCATTGACTGGCAAACCTTCAGAATATAAATCTGCTGATGCAAATAGATAAAGTGTAATAAAATATGCATTTTTGGATGTTTTCTGAAAGTCAAAATACAATCAAAATAGCCCAAAATGTCAAAATCGACCAGTTCATGAAAAATCAATGGTTTCGCCTATTTTGCCTTAAGACTTCTATGATGTAAACAAATCATGCACAAAACTTTCACAATGCCTGAAGATCAGACAGAAATAAAATCAAGCAGCTTTTTCCAAATGTTGGGATTCTTCAGAAAGATGTGCAGATGTTTCCAATGACAAGCGTTTATTTGTGTTGATGTGTGCTAATGTTCCCCCTCAGAAACTCTCTGCGCAAGTGCAAGAATCTCTCGCGAAAGCCAACGATGTTGCGACGGAAACGTTCTCCTCCATGAAGACAGTCCGGAGCTTTGCTAACGAGGACGGAGAAACCGAGAGGTACAAGAAGTGTTTAGAAGGCACGTACGCCCTGAACAAAGTGGAGGCCGCTGCTTACGCCGCCTCAACCTGGACCAATAGTGTGAGTTTTGTTGGTGTAATGCACATTTTTCCAAACCTATTCTATGCATTCTGTTCACAGTATTCATTTTGAACACATGTGGACCACAAAACCAGTCACAAGGGTCAATTTTTTTAGATTTAATAAGCTTTCCACTGATGTATGGTTTGTTAGGACAGGACAATATTAGGCTGAGATACAACTATTGAAAATCTGGAATCTGAGGGTGCAAAAAAATCAAAACATTGAAAAAATCGCCTTTAAAGTTGTTCATTTATGTTCACGATTGTGTTGCATTCACTCACAAAAATATATATATTTTTTATATTTACGGTAGGAACTTTACAAAATATCCTCATGGAACATGATCTTTACTTAATTTCCTAATGATTTTTGCCATAAAAGAAAAATTGATCATTTTGACCCATATAATGTATTGTTGGCTATTGCCACAGATCTACCCGTGCGACATGTGACTGGTTTTGTGATCCAGGGTCACATGTGCATTCTGGAACAAACACTGCTTTGAATATTAAAAGTGATTTCAAATGCATCCTGAAGTCAGAGTTTGAAATCAAATGTGCATTTTTCAGATGTCCAGTCTGGCTTTGAAAGTCAGTATACTGTACTATGGAGGACGGCTTGTGACAGGAAGTGATGTCAGCAGCGGTGATCTGGTTTCCTTCGTGCTGTATGAGCTTCAGTTCACATCAGCGGTGGAGGTAATCCCTCAGATCCTGTCGGTTTGACCACAGGCATCATGCTAAAGCAAGCATCACTATTTAAACATGTTGGTCAAAAATGTTTATTTAAATTAAATTAATGTACGATATTTTAGTTCGATAATGTTTTTTATTTTGTATTTTTAGGGGATTTTATGGAACTTAAATTATATTTACGCTGTATTTATAATCCATTTATTCACTTTTTGAGCATAGTCCTGAAAATGAGGTTTCCAATTTAAACCGTCATAAATCTTGAATGCTTTAGAGCAACAGATGTAAGTTTGATCTCTTTTTAAAGACGACACTTGGCAGATTATTGCTGAAGTGAATTTTTTTTTTTAAAAGTTAACTTAAAAAAAGTTACAGAATTTTATGTTTATTTTTACAATTTTTATATGAAATATATATTTTTAAAAACATGTTTTACATGTTTTATCAAAGCCATATATCTAAACAAATCAAAATTTGAGGTTTATATCTCAAAAAATGAGCTTTCAGTCAGATGTTGTTCGGCTGCAGTACCAAACGCTTCCACTAGAGGAAATTCGTCTCCCATTCATTTCCAATGCGCTCATTTTTGACTCATTTAGTGTGACTATTGTTTTTTTTCAGGAACATTTAACCTGTTCGAATCATGTCCATGGTTTTTTGTTTGTTTACATAGCAAGTGCCAAAACCTTTATCAAGTTTCGTACCATTCCAATGAAGAAAACATTTTAAAAAACAAACACATGTAAACTTTTTCAGCATAAACGACTGAAAAGCACCAGAATCCGCTCACAACAGCCTAGCATTGACTTTTGCATGAGAAACCACCACTGTTTTTTTCTTCTCGTCCAGTTTGTGCCTTGAAATCCCTGCCGCTTGTGTCACAGGTACTGATGTCTTACTGGCCGCATGTAAAGAAGGCGGTCGGCGCTTCAGAAAAGATCTTCGAGTATGTGGACCGAAAGCCGGATGTTCCTCCAGACGGGACTCTCGCTCCTCATAATCTAAAAGGACACGTGTGCTTCAAAGATATCACCTTTGCTTATCCGAAGAGACCGGACACAGATGTGCTGAAGGTGTGCACTGAAAAAGCTCCTGTTATATTTCACAAAATTAAAAGAATTATTAAATTCGAGAAAATTTAGCCTGTTTTGTATTATGACACTATATTTGACAATGAAGCACATTTTAATGCTTTAATTACTGTAATGCACTGAACAAATCTCATTTTCATTACTGTAATGGAAAAAAACCCAAAAATATATAAAAATTGTGACAAATTATGGTAAAATTAATTAATAACAAAGCTTGTTTCCACTTCTGAATAAAAAATAAAAAGGTAATTGCGACTTTTTTCTCACAATTCACTCTTTTGGACTTTTTTTTCTTAGAATTGCATGATATAAACTCACAATTGCGAGTTATAAAGTCAGATTTGTGAGTTATAAAGTCAGAATTGTGATTTATCAACTTGCATTTGCGAGAAAAAAAGTAAGAATTGCGAGTTATAAAGTCAGAACTGTGAGATATTAAAGTCGCAATTATCTTTTAAATAGTTTTTTTCTGTGGCTTTCATACAAAAGCGATGTTCGGAGAGGATGTTTGTTTTCAATGACCCTACAAGTTCTCAAAATATTTTATATTTTTATATGAGGGAAGAAATATTTTAAATATGAGGGAAGAACAAAACACTAATCTTGGTTAAGGTGTTTATTTGACAAAATTATTTGGCAAAAAGGGCAAAACTACAGCTACAAATAAATGCATAGAAATAAATTTGACGTTTCATTGTGTTATCATAAAAATTTACTCCAAGCATAACTACACAATATACTTACAAAATCTTTAATAATATTTAAATAAAGGGTGAAATGTCAATTTTTCACAGACTGGATATCTGGTTTTTCCTCTTCTGCATATGTAATGAACATCTGTGTTGTTGGTGCTTCTAGAGCGTCTCTCTGGAGCTGAAGCCGGGCCAGATCACGGCTCTAGTGGGTCCGTCAGGTTCTGGGAAAACCACTATTGTGAGTTTGCTGGAGAGATTCTACCAGCCTCAAAATGGGGAGATTTTATTGGACCAGAAGCCTTTGCTGAGCTACAAGGACGAATATCTGCATAAGAAGGTAATCCTATTATTTGCTATAGGCTAATAGCTGCATCTAAGTGAATATAAATAAATATAATATAAATGTTTGCTGACCTTGTTTAATCTCCACCCTCTCAGATTAGCGTGGTGTCTCAGGAGCCGGTTCTGTTTGCTCGGTCTGTGCTGGAAAACATCAGATATGGCAAAGACAACGCCTCGGATGAAGAAGTACACGCCGCTGCCAAGCTGGCCAATGCAGACGACTTCATCTCTAGTTTACCTAAACGATACGACACGGGTGAGTCTTAAACACTTAATAGCTCATGGCGAGGTTACGAGTGTTAAAGGGGACGTGTTATGCCCTCTTGGTTTAGTTTTTGGTCTCTACTAGAACAGGTTTTCATGCATTATTTCCTCATATTCTCCATTGTTGCGGCTCCTCTCTTCCCAGTCTGTCAGTAACGCTCTGGAGTGTTTCCCGTATAACGCTGTAACTCGCTGGTTCACTGCTATAGTGCGATCATCGTTGAAGAAATCAACTATAGTCACGACTGTTTCCCGAAACCGTATTGTCGCAAATTGGTCGTTCAACCGCGTTGGTTAATGATGTCACGCAGGTTATGGAGTAATAACTACTGTTAATGAATCTGTTTGATGACATCTGAGGACTATTTCTCATTTTTCTCAGTTATTTTGCTTTATTTCCAGATTCAATCATAGGCTCGTTCTTACACACTAGAGCTCGTTCACACATGCGCACTCTTCAAGAACTACGCTTTAAATCTCTTGACAAACTAAAAGACGTAAATGGCATTTGTATGTATTCTAAATTAAAGACACAGATTGTTCTGAATGTCAGCTTGATTATTTTGCTCAAGATCAGGATTTATTGAGTCCGCATGTCATGCAAACTAGAAACTCTTCTTCTAACCACAGGTCGAGATCTGTCGTTACACACACACAACTGTTGTTCGTTGGAACGATGTTTCGGGAAACACCGACTCGTTGAACTGCTGATAACGACGGAAATTGCAAACATAGTTGCTAACGATGCTTTCGGGAAACGCACCCCCGTTTAGTTCCTGTCTCTATGAAGCTCCTCCTCCTTAAAGCACACTGTGCTCTGATTGGTCGGCTGGATCAGTGTGTTGTGATTGGTCGAGTGTGTTTGGGAAATGTCCCGCCCCTTTATTCTGCGTATTAATTATTATAATGAGGAATATTGTGACGTGTTCGTTCCCGGGAGAAACTCAAGACTACAATGGAGGCGTTTCAGGAGTTCAGAAACACTGACACTGATATAGAGGGACTTTGCAGAGCTTTTTCATGCTCAAACAGCAACATTACACACTAAAGAAAGATAAACATGTAAAAAAGCACAATAGGACCTCCTTAATAGTACTTATAGTAAGCAATACAGTATCAACATTTGAAGTGGATCAAAGTTAAACATGAAATTTGAACAATACCCATTCTTGTCTTAGGACAACTTTGATGAACTATTTTGATCCACTTCAGATGTTGACTACTGTATATATATATATATATATCTGATGTAAAGTTGGTGTAGAGAGTGAGAGGTGTTGTCTGGTGTTCCTCAGACGCTGGAGAGAAGGGCGGTCAGGTTTCCGGAGGACAGAAGCAGCGCATCGCCATCGCCAGAGCTCTGATTCAGAAACCGCAGATTCTGGTTCTGGATGATGCCACCAGCTCACTGGACACCGAGAGTGAACACAGGGTAACACGTCCACCGGAGTTTTTACAAATACTTTATTGTGCTTTTCTTACGCTATATATATTTTTTAAATGCTATATTTTCTAAATGTCATAATAATTTGTTAACAAACAAGTGTTCATTACTTCAATGAGCTCATTGTTTCTGCATTAAATTATTACATTGTTTAAATTAATACATTTTTAGCTAACTGAGATTTTTATATGTACATTTCTGAAATGCATAACTTAGACAGTTTCCTCTGATAACAGATCACTGTAAAGCTGCTTTGATGTGTATTGTGAAAAGCGCTATACAAATAAACGTGAATTGAATAGTTGAATAGTTACTAGCATAAACACTGACAAAATTTCACTGACTTCAGACAGTTCAGTGTGGAAAATATAACTAATATAAATATAACAAATATAAAACGGAGATACACAAGAGAAACAGATACACATGCCTAAAGAATAATAATAAATAATAAAAATAAAAGAAGAGATAGATGATTTACAGGCAGAAAGTGTCTGTTGAAAGATAATTAAGGTCTATCAAAAAATAAATAAATAAATAAAATGAAACGGATAAAAGGAAAAACAAAAAAAGAGAACCTGCAGTCCCATTTGCCTTGATATCCAGGGTTCAAGCGCGTAATACTAAAACTCTATTGTAATTGTTATGATTTTCAAAGATAAAAGTGATCAGGAAAACCGAACCGTAAGTCGTTGAGACTTGAAACTTTGAGGGACTTGAAACTACAGCGATTATAAGTACCAAATCGCTCATAACTCGCCCTGGCAAAGTTTAGGGGTATTTTGTTTTTGTTTTTTTAAACCTGCTTTAGCGAACTATTTCTAGGTTTTTAGCCCAATCATAACTAAACCAGTGCTGAAATATTCTTGGCAATAATTATATAAAATAGTCGAAATTTTAATTCACGTCCGTGAAGGGACGACTAAAACGTTTACAGTTTTACTTAAGTTTTACTAAAATGGCTGTCACTCTTGATCGAAATGAGATAATTTCACCAAACTTGGTACACCTACTTTATTTATAAAGCACAATTAAAACAACACAAGTTGACCAATGTGCTTTATGAGCCATCTAGTGGCAAGAGTCATGAAATATCATGTCATATCATTTTTCTTCCACAAGAGGTCGGCAAAGACACACCCAATGCAAGAAATTTAGAGCTGAATTAAAAGGGTTATGCATAAAAATGTGAGTTATTTTGAATTTAAGTTGAAAGAATATGCTTAAATTACTATTTATTTATAATTTATTGATCAAATCTAGTCATTTAAAGGTAAATAAAATAAAAAATAACAAAGAATCTCCCAAAAAATGTGCATTAAAAAATAGAAAAAATATGATCAAAATGATATAAATAAGCTTTCTGGACAACAACAACAGCAAACAAGTATCATTTTAGGGCTTTGGGTCATTTTGACCCGCGAGGGAAAGATGTGTTAGAAAGATGCAAGGGGAGGATAAGGGTTAGAAATACAGAGATATTCAGTCATCTGTGTCTTTGATTGGTGGCTGATTACTCTCGTCCTCCTCTTCTGTCAGGTGTACAGCGCTCTGAAGAAGGACCTGAAGAGCTGCACGGTTCTGCTCATCACACACAGACTGAGCGGCGTGGAGAACGCAGATCACATCGTCTTCCTCCGAGAAGGAGAAGTGGTGGAGGAGGGAAACCATCAGCAACTGCTGGCCAAACAGGGGTACTACGCAGAGTTCGCCAAACAACAGAACACCGCCATCCATCGCAACAGCGCAGAAGATGATACACACACCGACCAATGAGCATCTACATCAGCTGTCATGTGATATCAGCACTAATCAGATGACATTTTTTCTACATCAGTACATATTTCTCAGCTGTTGATTCTGCTAGTGTTTTTAAATTAGGTGTAAATATCACAAAAACGCAAGAAAAGATATGGGTGAATCTCACTAAAATATGTCCAGGTTTCGCACCCAAATCCTTTATTTTCGAAATATAGAAAAATTATTTTAAAGCCATTTTTAGAATCATTTACTTTTTTGTTATTGTGACGTATTTTTCCCAGTTGAAACAAAATGCATAATGTGCACAAAAACTTACTAATGCACACATATTATATTTCATTTATAAACATATTATATTCCATTCCAATATGTAATGCATAGTTCAATTGCACAGGTGTATTGTAAGTTGCACTAAACCATTAAAAAAAAAAAAATAGTTTACATGATTTACATCAGGATAAACTAAATGTAAATATTTTTTAAAATGGAAATGGCTAACCATAATAATGGCATACCGTTATATATACAGTAGTGTGCAAAAGTGATGTTTTTAATGACCCTACAAGTTTAATGAAACCATCAAAATATGAAATATTTTATATTTTTAAAAAAACAGAAACAATAAACTTGGTTAAGGTATTTATTATTAGGCAAACAATTATTCGGCAAAAAGGCAAACTACAGCTACATGCTAACAGCGATTAGTTAAGTGCTAAATCATGCCAAGATCATGCTAAGAACTCTATAAAAACTCCATAGTAACCATCTGTGACAACTACCAACCACCTAGTAACACCATAGCAACCGCCCTGAACACCCTAGCAACCCCCTATAAACGCACTAGCAACCACCCAAAATTCCCTAGCAACCGCCTAGCAACACCATAGTAACCACCCAGAAAACCCTAGCAACACCCTAGCAACCACCCAGAACACCATAGCAACAGCCTAGCAACCGCTTAGTAACACAACAGCAACCACCTAGCAACACCCTAGCAACCAGAAAAAAACATTTTAAACCATTTAAAAAAAATAGATTACATGATTTACATCAGGATAAACTAAATGTAAATAGTTTTTTTTAAATGTAAATGGCTAACCATTATAATGGCATACCGTTATATATACAGTAGTGTGCAAAAGTGATGTCTGGAGGGCAAATCTGTTTTTAATGACCCTACAAGTTTAATGAAACCATCAAAATATGCAATATTTTATATTTTTAAACAAACAGAAACAATAAACTTGGTTAAGGTATTTATTATTAGTCAAACAATTATTCGGCAAAAAGGCAAACTACAGCGACAGTTTTTATTTTACTATGTAAAAAAAATGCTTAGAAACACAAAAAGCTGACAGGAAAAAGCAAACATAACCCGTTATTAATATTTAATTGGCTCTCTCTCATTTTTTGATGATCTCATTCAATTATGTCTGCACTATTTGCCATGTTTCATTGCGTTATTATCACAAACAAAACAATCAACTCCAAGTACAGCTACACATTTTTACAAATTATTGAAGATCTCAATTTTCCTAGGCTAGACATAACTTTTGGACACTACTGTATATATATATATATTTATTATTATTATTATTATTATTATTATTATTATTATTATTTTTCTTTCTTTTTTTTTTTCTTTCTATAAACCAAACATAATTTATTTTGATTTCTGGATAAAGTATGTTCTGTTCTTGACATGTTTCAGGAGAGTCACCCATATACCGTTAACCAGGGCTAGTAAATCGCTTGTTAAACATTTTCCCAGCACTCAAACCATATCTGTCTTTACACATATGGTTCTTTCTGTTCTGAATTTTTTCTTGGCTATATAAATGATAGAGTTATGCAAAGCAGTTCTCCCACTGTGGTTGATATATGTTCATGTTGTAAATAATAAACATATATTGATTTAAAACTATCATTAATGTCATTTTGTTATTTTTTTACTTTTTATTTTAATGCTTAACAGATCAGTTGTTCACTTTCTTAAAAAATTTATGTTGATTAAAAAAAAAAAAGATTGTTACATAGGCCTATATGTCTGCCCAATAATGTTTGATAATGATTTATTATTTTTAAAAAAGCTTAATATAATTTAGAAATTGAGGGTTAGGAGTGCAAATATGTACTTATGAAACCTGAAAGTTAATAATTTAATATATTTTAAAAAATTATAAAATAAAATGTTTCAATAATTTAATCATGCTTTCAGTTCAGTGTAGAAATATATTTAACATGCTAAATAAGTAATACAGTAGGTCTTCTGCTCAAAAACTTTATTAAAACATTATTATTATTTAATTATTGAAAGTTTAGGTTCGTTTCTTTGTCATAATCTTAAAATCCTCACTAGATGGTAACCGTGAGTCATACATAACTCCTTGGGCGTGTCTAACGCTGGAACGGCGTGAGATTCAGCCAATAAGGAACCAGCTTCAGAGGCGGGACGAATTCTGATTGGTCATTGGCGTTCTTATATAAAAACCCAGGAGCGGAAATTGAAAGGCGCCATTTGCTAGTTGGACGGCGCGGGGAAGCTCGAGCATAAGGAGCTGAATAACAATAAAACGGGGGCGAAAACGCAGGATTCCGCGACGCAAAACAATCGCGATCCATCCGAATGGAGGCAGCCATCAACCCGTCTCTTGACAGGTAGTATTGGCGTGCCTTCGGAGCCTATAAACTAATCCTATGCGTGTCTTTAATCACAAAGGACGAGGAAAAGGGGAGGAAGCGCTTGTTTACAAGTTCATTTTCTTTCTTGTGTCTCATAGTGGATGTTAAAACGGCTTTTTAAACGAGTTCCAGCCTTTATAATAATAGCATGCAGCGAGCATCACTGTGTTGTGGGTCTGTACTGCATCATTTCCCTCCGCCATCTTCAGCATTTAAAGGGCCACACTCACTGAAACACACATAATGTAAGTGCAGTTGAATGAATGAATAAATGAATGGATCATGTTTGAGCTGTTATTGTGTGTTTGTAGGGAGAGCTGTGCTGGTTTAGCATGAATGCAGTGAACACTTGTTTACAAACAGAGAATAGGCGGGACAGACTGAATGGCATTTACTGTAGTTATATAGTCTTTCAGTACAGTATTTATGTTATTCTATACAGTTGATTTTGTCCTGATGCTAATGCACCACCATTTCCCGCATGAGATGAACTGTATATTGAATTAATGTGTCTGTAATTATTTCATATATCTTCTTAATGGCCCTCTCCACTGCACGAGTTTTTATGGCTTGTAAACGATTTGTTGAAATTGATACTGGAAGCAGTCATTAGAAATGGTGTAAAATGATAAATGTTCATGAAGGTTGTGTGTGTATGTGTGTGTATTAATGCTGGCAAATTGTAATCGCATCTAACAAAATTGTGAAAAAAATAAAATAAATAAATAAATAATATAAATATAAAGCAGCACAACGGTTTTCAAAATGGATAAATAATAGTAATAAATGTTTCTTGAACAGCAAATTACCACAACAGAATGAATTCTGAAGGATACACACATACATACATGACATTTAATTTTGCAATGTAAAATATAATAGTAAACTATAAATATAATAAACACTATTTTACCCAATATCACAATTTCCAAAAAATAAATAAATAAATATATATATATATATATATATATATATATATGTGTATGTACATATACATATTTACAAACTTATGGTAGATGTGATTAATCAAGTTTAATCGATTTGACCGCACTAATATACAGTATACATATGTGTTTGCATACGTTTTCTATGTGTGTGTGTGTGTGTATGTATATATGTATATATATATACACACACACACACACTTATTCTGTATTTAAAAACTTATGTTACATGCGATTAATCGATTTCACAGCACTAATATATATATATATATATATGTATGTTTATATATGTTTATATATGTGTGTGTGTCTATTTTTTATATGTAATGTATATTATGTAATGGGGAATTGTTATATTAGCTATAGTTTGCCCTAAACAATGCAGTGTTCAATATGCAATATAATACTGTATATACAATTGCATTATTTATTTCATATAAATATATTAGTGGTGTAACGATATCCTCATGTCACGATTCGATACATATCACGAAACTGAACTATACGATATTATTGCGATACTCCAAGACATATGATAAAAGGTTAACAAAAAAATTACTGTTGATTAAAATGCTAAATTTGGTATTACATTAGGTGTGTAAATGGATAAGCTTGGATTTGGTGCTGGAACCCAAAGCACAGGACAATAGAGACACCAGAATAACTATATTCATGATTCTGAAGCTAAAAATACATAATTATTTTAGACTAATATTCTTGCACTCTTTCACTGACTAGATATATTTATAACGTAGGACACTTTTACTGGAAACATAAGACCATTTAGCATTATCAGGACCCACAAATATTCCCCCATTGCATTATTATACATTATATTCAACATTATATAGTAGTTTTATGTAGTACTGACACTAAAACTCTGAAAACGTACTCTCACAGTAATTTTCATTTTGGGTGAATTATAAACAATACATATTGTTGCATTTTTGTATTGCGATAAATTGTGACACGATATATTGTTACACCCCTAAAATATATGTATGTCCTTCTCCTTCAGACCCAAGGTTAAATGCTGCTTGATCTCTGGTGTTTGTGTGTCAGCAGTTCTGTGGGAGTGAGTCTGTCTGTCATGAGTGGGATGGAGCAGAGTTCGGGAAAGCGTATCCGTAAACCGTCTCTGCTGTACGAGGGCTTCGAGAGCCCGTCTCTGCCCCACGCGCCTCCACCCGGTCCTCCTCCACCCCAACAGCCCTCGGTGAACGAGCCGGGCCGACTGGGACGCACCACCAACCAGCTGCAGTTCCTACACAAGGTCCTGGTCAAAGCGTTGTGGCGCCATCATTTCGCGTGGCCTTTCCATGAACCCGTGGACGCAGTCCGACTCAGCTTACCTGTGAGTGAACAATCACCTTCTGAGACCAAATCACCCAAAACATGTGAATTCTGTCATTACTGAAGACTCATCTCTTCCGTGAGCACTTAAAGGGATAGTTCACCCAAAAATGAAAATTAGCCCATGATTTACAGTACTCACACTCAAGTCATCCTAGGTGTATATGACATTTTTCTTTCAGACGCATATAATCAGAGTTATATTAAAAATGTCCTGGCTCTTCCAAGCGTTATAGAGAGCCTAAGTCCCTCCGCTTCCGGCTCATGGGACCTTACTTCGGAAAAAATCTGTATGGTAGTCAATGGCGAGAGACAACTTATCTTTTTATTCCGTCTGAACTGTGCCCTGAATTACACATATGATGTTTGTCAATTTAAAAGATAATTATGAAAGTCAAGAAAGTCGCAGTTTGTCATAAAACAGAAGAGTAACGTTTAGTTTTGTGTGAAAATCGCTCAATGAACTACATCTCTCGTCTCGCACTATGTACGTCACCATCCGTTGCTCGTATGTGTGCAGTCTGGTACAAAACACTCAGGCATGACGGCGTAACGTTACGATTATAACGTAAGACTATAGAAACAGACAGACGTTAGCTTCAGTAAAGTTAGCTTCATTCATTGAGAGAAAAGGTGACGTCACATGTGCGCCTTTTGGGTTTGTAGTCTCTGTAATTACCTATTTTCACAGTCTTATACCTCAGCAGTTTTACATCAAACTGCGACTTTCTTGACTTTAAAATGTATCTTTTAAATTGACAAACATCATATGTGTAATTCAGGGCACAATTCAAACGAGATCAAAATATTTGTTGTCTCGCGCCATTGACTACCATACAATATTTTTCCGAAGTAAGGTCCCATGGTGGTCGACCGGAAGGGGAGGGACTTAGGCTCTCTATAATGGCAGTGAATTGCTGCTTCTGTTTTGAAGTCCATAAAGACCATCATCTCTCCATCATAAAAGCGCATCTATCCATCATAAAAGTGCATCTATCCATCATAAGTGCATCTATCCATCATAAGTGCATCTATCCATCATAAGTGCATCTATCCATGATAAAAGCACATCTATATCCATCATAAAAGCGCATCTATCCATTATAGAAGTGCATCTGTCCATCATAAAAGTGCATCTATCCATCATAAAAGTGCATCTATCCATCATAAGTGCATCTATCCATCATAAGTGCATCTATCCATGATAAAAGCGCATCTATATCCATCATAAAAGCGCATCTATCCATTATAGAAGTGCATCTGTCCATCATAAAAGTGCATCTATCCATCATAAAAGTGCATCTATCCATCATAAGTGCATCTATCCATGATAAAAGCGCATCTATATCCATCATAAAAGCGCATGTATCCAACATAAAAGTGCATCTATCCATCATAAAAGCGCATCTATCCATAATAAAAGTGCATCTATCATCATAAAAGTGCATCTGTCCATCATTAAAAGTGCATCTGTCCATCATAAAAGTGCATCTGTCCATCATAAAAGTGCATCTGTCCATCATAAAAGTGCATCTATCCATGATAAAAGTGCATCTGTCCATCATAAAAGTGCATCTGTCCATCATAAAAGTGCATCTGTCCATCATAAAAGTGCATCTGTACATCATAAAAGTGCATCTGTCCATCATAAAAGTGCATCTGTCCATCATAAAAGTGCATCTATCCATGATAAAAGTGCATCTATCCATGATAAAAGTGCATCTGTCCATCATAAAAGTGCATCTGTCCATCATAAAAGTGCATCTGTCCATCATAAAAGTGCATCTGTCCATGATAAAAGTGCATCTGTCCATGATAAAAGTGCATCTGTCCATCATAAAAGTGCATCTATCCATGATAAAAGTGCATCTGTCCATCATAAAAGTGCATCTGTCCATCATAAAAGTGCATCTGTCCATCATAAAAGTGCATCTGTCCATCATAAAAGTGCATCTATCCCAGTGTTAATTTTGGCAGCCATTTTTGATTTAGTCTTAGTTTTCATCTTGAGACGAAAATACTTATTGGTCTTAGTCACATTTTAGTCATTTTGTCTTTCATAGTTTTAGTCTAGTTTTAGTTGACGAAAAGTCATTGCGTTTTTTGTCAACTTTTAGTCAAACTGCAGTTACCGACATTCATTTAGGTAGCTATTTATATGTAGTCTTTAGACAAAAAATGTCCTAATTTTTTATCTCTAGGCCAATTCAATTAAGCTTATGAGAAATGTAAATTAAGGTAACAGGCTGTATTGACATTGCACTCTTTAGCAGTAGCACTTGTGCAATTCTACATACCCCTTTTCCTTAGTTCAGTGGTTTTTAGAGTGCCCTACCCCCTGGTACCCCCTCTTCCACTTAGACTGCAGTCACACTTTTTCCATTAAGGGACAATATTTTTTTATATATATTTTTTTAAATTAAACAATGTTCAATAAATATGCAATGATGGTAAAAACTTAGTGATACCGGTACTTTTAAAATATTAAATTAAAGCCAGTAGTAAGTCACTGTCTTTATGAGTGAGTCATGGAGTCATTCATTCAGTAAGGAAGCAAGCTGCTATTTTTATGAACGGGTCAGGAATCTCACGATTCATTCTAAGCCACAGAATCGTTCACGAATCACCGCTGTGTGCTGCAGTTCTGCTGTGGCTTTCGTTGCAAAATAGAGCAATAAGCCTATGACAATGCTGTTTTAAATGTAGTAAATAATTTAATGTTACCCTTCTGTTTGTTGAACTGTTGTATAAAATCAATGTCTCATTTGAAATCGTGTGGATATTAAGGAAACATTGCATTCTTGCTCGTATAATATGATCGACATTAAAAACACTGGATATCAGCCTATATTTTGATCGCAGATTTAGTAGCACAGGTAGCGCAAACGGCTCGTGGCAGAACACAGACCGACTGAAAGACACTTTAATTTAAGTAGAAAATCTCAAATGAAGATCGCTAAACTCCAGTTTACTTGTCTGTGTTGTTTTCAGATCATCCGCGCTTATTCAGCAGTGTAGAGAGCGCGCGCGCATGGTTGCCAGATACTATTGAAAAGACCGGGTAGAAAACGTGTTCTTTTAACAGAAAAGCTCTGTCTGGGGATTTAATTATTAAAATCTGGCAACCGTAAGCATGAACGCTCGTAAAAAACAGTCAATGTGTTGTCGTCTCCTTTATTTGACACAAACAAGTGGTTTTGGTTAAGTTTAAAAATGTTTAAACGCATTTCAGTCTCGTCTTTTTCGTCAACGATATTGCATGTGTTGATATAGTCACAGTTATCGTTTAATGACGTGGGTGTCGTCTCTCATCGTCTTGTCTTAGTCAGGGGAAAAAAGGTCGTCAACGAACATTTTTCGTCATAGTTTTCGTTAACGAAATTAACACTGATCTATCCATGATAAAAGTGCATCTATCCATCATAAAAGTGCATCTGTCCATCATAAAAGTGCATCTGTCCATCATAAAAGTGCATCTCTCCATCATAAATGCATCTATCCATCATAAAAGTGCATCTGTCCATCATAAAAGTGCATCTGTCCATCATAAAAGTGCATCTATCCATGATAAAAGCGCATCTATATCCATCATAAAAGTGCATCTATCATCATAAGTGCATCTGTCCATCATAAAAGTGCATCTATTCATCATAAAAGTGCATCTATCATCATAAAAGTGCATCTGTCCATCATAAAAGTGCATCTATCATAAAATTGCATCTATCATCATAAAAGTGCATCTGTCCATCATAAAAGTGCATCTGTCATCATAAAAGTGCATCTGTCCATCATAAAAGTGCATCTATCATCATAAAAGTGCATCTATCATCATAAAAGTGCATCTGTCCATCATAAAAGTGCATCTATCATCATAAAAGTGCATCTGTCATCATTATTTATTCACTCGTTGTTCACGTGTTGTTCTAAAACCATGTGGTTGGCATTTTACTGATGTCTGTCCGATCAGAAATCTTCAAAAGTTATTTCAAATTCAATATTACTGTTTTATCATACTTTTGATTAGATAATAAATGCCGCCTGGGTGAGCATAAGAGACTTTATATATACAGTCAAACTAAAACTTTATTCAGACGCCTTCAACATTTCTCACATTATCACAGTTTATTCACTATAGTTTAGAAAAAGGTAATGAAATATGAGCAGAACTCAGAGGATATTTGACTGGTTTTGTCCGTCCTTCTGTTAGACTGTCTCACACATGAATTATGTTGAATATCTGTCAGCTGTTAAATTTAACTACACAATTAGATAATACCAGTTTAGCTCAACCAATCACCAAGCAATGCTTCATTGTGTTCAGTCTGTGTGTAAAAAGAGCATTAGCAATTAAAGAAAACACACTTCAGCAAAACATGGTCTGAATAATTTTTGGTCCCAAATTTTTATAAATTTTACTGATAGTCACTGTATGAATAATGTTTGGGTATAATATGTCACAGTTTACTTTATTTTGCTCTCCTCACTTGCATAAATGATCTATAGTGTCCTGCACACACTAGTAAAAAAAATGATATCTGGTGTCAGAATAATTTTTGGTTTGACTGTATGTTGTTGTATAAGTTGTATTCGATCACTTTGACTGTTGTGGCAGCTCATATTACCAATAGTCTGACAGCATGTCTACAAGCGTTGATCTTCCCCCTATTCATATGCACAGATGATATGATCTCCAGTGATGCTTGTTCTGCTTTCAGGACTACCATAAGATCATTAAACAGCCGATGGACATGGGCTCAATCAAGAAACGGCTGGAGAACAACTACTATCGCAGCGCCGGCGAATGTCTGCAGGACTTCAATACCATGTTCACCAACTGCTACATTTACAATAAGGTGTGTGTGTGTGTGTTGCAACGGACACATTATTAGGGTTGGGAATCGAAAATCAATTCTGGAATCGAGTACTTGTTATAAGATTGAAATTTCGATTCCTCTTATCGATTCCTTTGTGAGCATTTCAATATGACTTTAAACCATTCAGAAAACTGTTGTCTGTGCTAGACGTGTATCAGTGTATTAGATCCGGGCAGCTCTTAAAGGGACAGCACTAATATTCCTGCCGTCTCTATAATAACACTCATCAAACAACAAAAGACTAAGAGAAAATTCACTCGCTCTTGACTGAATAACTCTCCTGTAACTATATTTTATTTATAAAGTCCGGTATTTGATTACAGTTTTTGTACTTGATTACCTGAAAATCTTAAAACACTTTATTTCAGCAAGTTGTTCTTCTATGGTGTTTTTAAACCACAGGCAAACGTTCCTTGTGTAAATGTTCTTTAACTTGTTGATTTTTGTTCATGATATTTTACAAATTACATTTTTTGCAATTAGACTGAATGTAAATGATATCTAAAAGGTTTTTTTTTTCCTTATTGGAATTGAAATTAGGATTAATTGAATTATTAGTTAAAATTCAAACGATACCCAACGCTCGTCGTTAGGCATTACCTAAAGGCTAGCGGATAGACGTAGTCATTTCAGATAATTTCTCTATTATTAAGCACATAAAACGTGCGTCATTTCATATTTGAAATAAGAGTTTGATGTGCTTTCTAGATGTACTAGAATGATGTCAGAACCTTGCATGTGCTAATATACGTCCACCTACACTACCGTTCAAACGTTTGGGCTCAGTAAAAGAAATTAATACTTTTATTCAGCAAGGATGCGTTAAATTGATCAAAAGTGACAAATTTATAATGTTTCCAATGATTCTATTTTAAATTAATGCTTTTGAACTTTCTATTGATTTTATTTTTTTATCGCTGTTTCCAGTAGAATCTTAAGCAGCAAAACTGTTTTCAACACTGATAATAATCATAAATGTTTCTTGAGCATCAAATCCTCATATTAGAATGATTTCTGAAGGATCATGTGACACTGAAGACTGGAGTAATGATGCTGAAAATACAGCTTTGAACACAGGAATAAATTACACTTTACTAGATATTCACATAGAAAACAGCTGTTTTAAATTGGAATAATATTTTGTTTTTACTGTATTTTTAATCAAATAAATGCAGCCTTGGTGTTTTTTCTGAACGGTTTGATGTACTAAAGGGAAATTATTTGGAAATGCTTTTGCATTCCCTCTGAAAAAACTTTGCGTTTGTTCACAAAACTTTTGTGTTCTTTGCAAGTGAGAGCAAAGTTTCTCGGGGGAATGCAAACATTTGCGATAGAACGCATTTCCAAATAATTTCACATTTTTCTCCGTACTATTCATACCTGCATGGTTCTGCCATCCACATGCATGTACATATCAACATCTGTCCAGCAACTGATGCCGCTCAATGGTTTCTCAGCCCACAGATGACATAGTGCTGATGGCACAGTCTCTGGAGAAGGTCTTCTTACAGAAGGTTGCCCAAATGCCCCCGGATGAGGTCGAGTTTCTCCCTCCTACTCCAAAAGGTAGAGGAGCTAAAACCATTAAAGGTCGCAGAGGCAGAGGTGAGTTGCCCAGTCATGTAATCTGTAGTGCCACATTTGTAGCTCATTCCTGCCAAGAACAGCCCATTTAGATGTTAAAGTCCCCCTGTGGTCAAAACCAGCTTTTAATGTAGTTTATATGTCTATAGCCGTGTTTCTATTACCCTTCAAATTGCGCAAATTGAAAATACGCCCAATGGAAACACGTCAATTTTGCAAAAACTCCCATTTATGGCAAAAGAGTTTTTCCGCTCGCATGAAGAGGTTTTTCAGGCAATTCGAAAAAGAAATATTTCGCAAAACTGCAATGGAAACAGTTTTTGCACATTTACAGGTCACCTGACGTAGATGACGCGGTGTGTTTGGACAGAATACGAGACAGAGCTCTTTATTAAATTGATAAAAGACAAAAGAATTACAGGAATAATGGATTCTAAACCTCAAATAAATGCCACAATCAAGACCTCGAAGCAGAAATGAGGGAGAAACACCCAGAAACTCCTCATATGAGCCGCTCACAGGTATAATAAGGGTCGTTCCTCACCATTAATGCTTGGAAAACACACACATCTCCTTTGATTAATAATAATGGCTAGTGCGGCGGCTGCTGGGATATAGTACATAAACCTCCATTTTGGAGTGATTTTACTTATCGCGAGTTTTAGTCGTATAACATCAGTTAATGGAAACGCCGTCATTTCGCAATAGTTTTTTGTCGACATTTAGAAACAATCGCGAAAGTTTTGCGCAATTCTGTAATGGAAACTCGCCTTATGTGGTGTTTTTAATACGCTTTAAGACAAACCATGTGTAAATTCATAAGTCGACTCCATTGCTGAGTATTTCCTCCTTAAAACTGCAGTGAACCAAAGACAGTCTCAAAAACACGCTTTGAAATCGCTGGTGTTTCTGACGTCACAAACTACCTTGTAACCAATCAGATCAACGTGTGATCGTCAACCAGTGGATCTCTGAGCTGAGTGAGTGAGTGGAGGCGGGGCTCATTTGCTTATTCATAGAACCGTGCATACTAAATGAGGCAGTTTTAAGGAATAAAATGATTGACTACAGGGGGACTTAAGCAGGTGATTAGTCTTTCTGTCACTTTGGCAAATCTTTTTAATAATTGAATCTGATCATTATTTCCATCAGGAGGAGGAAGTGTGATGACGGCTCACCAGGTGCCAGCGGTGTCTCAGTCGGCGTACTCTCCTTCCTCACCCGAGACGCCAGATTCACGGTTTTCCACTCCTCCACAGACCCTGCTGAGCAACACCGGTCCTCCTCCACCTCTGATGACCCCTCCACCCACCCAACCCACGGCAAAGGTACACACACACACGCACACACACTCACACTCACACTCACACTCACATTCACATTTATTTGTATGGCGCTTTTCACAATACACCATTTCAAAGCAGCTTTACAGAAAATGCACAAGTCCATATTACAGAAACAATGAGCTCATTGAAGTAATGATTATTTGTTTGTTAACGAATGATTATGATATTTAGAAGAATGCAGCATTGGTGCGTGTTGATTCAGAGTTTGCGCCATCTGAAGTCTTCTCGGGACTGACACTGGGAGTCACCTGTATTATACCTGGGTATCATTAAGAACATTTCCATACCGATACCATGACCTCGATACCGGTTCCTGAACGATACTTTTTTCGATACCAATTTTATGAACGGATAATATTATAGCAGAGACTTTAACATTAATGTGAAGAGAGGGGAAAAAACAAGAAAGCTAAACTTAATGCAGCCAACCTTAAGGATAATCACACTTTACAAGATACCTAGTTTAATGTGAGTTAATCCCCCCCCCCCCCCCCCCCGTTTAAATTATTCTGCATGGTTAAATACAATTTTATTAATCCAAAATCATGTGTAATTAATTGAAATTATGAAACTTGTTCAATTTAACAGCAATTTATTAAAGCGGTCATGAACTGGCTTTAAAAAAAATATATATATTGTTGTCTGAGGTCAACTTATGACGTTCGCTTGGTTTTTACATTCAAAAACATCAAAATGAATAAGTAAAAGGCTATTTTCTGCCCTGGTTTTGAGCCTAGCTCCTGTTTTTATGGGCGTGCCGCATTGAAGACTCGGAAGTAAACGCCCACTGCTATGATTGGATAACAGTTTTGCATATTATAATGAGTTTCATGTAATGCGTGAATCGGTGGGCGGGGCTAAACAGGCAGTGTTGAAGTAGGCGTTGCTCTTCTTCTGCGGAGGCGGGGCTTGATACCCTTTGATGTCATAGATCCCCACTTTGAAAAACCTGTCATTGAGACTTCCGGTTTCGACATGAGAGAGTAGTACACGCTTCACGACGACTCCGTATATTTTTTTATACAACTTCGTCAGAACATCTCTTTAGTAATTGTTAACACTAATAAAATTACAATCCCGCATCCTGCAAACTATTAGCCGACTTTAGGATTCAGTTTGTTCAGTTTTCTAAACATGCCGGGCGAATCTCGAAGAGCTCCAGACCAGGCCTTGACATCCTCCGACGCCAATGTGGAGGAAACGCCTGAGAAAGATACTCCAGAGTCCGATAATTCAGCTATCCTCAATGCGATCTCCTTTCTTCGTGTGGAACTTCTTTCAATCAAATCTGACATTGGGGAAATCATTGACTCAAAAATCGAGCAGCTCGCTGTCACTATCCGAGGGGAATTATCGACATTCAAAAACGAGGCTAACGCGGCGATTTCGGAGATTAAAGTTACGGTGGACGGGTGGGGGGTGGGGCCTGTTTAAAATGGTGCAAGATACGAAACCAGCAGTGATGATGACTAGCCTGATTTTCAGTCACGTAAAGAATAATGACAACTCAAAGTAACAGAAGGGGTCTCAAATTTATATCGTGGAATGTAAAAGGATTAAACCATCCGGTTAAGAGAAGCAAGATACTATCACATCTAAAATCTCTCTCCTCAGATATAGGGCCCTATCTTGCACCCAGCGCAATTGACTTTGTACAGCGACGCATGTTTCATTCCTATTTTGCACCCGCGCAAAGCGCGCTTTTCCATCCACAGAAGCACGTCGCTAAACTAGGGAATGAACTTGCGCTCCCTGGGCGGTTCAGCGCAAAAAAGGAGGCGTGTTCCGGCGCAAACAATCCCTGGTGCTATTTTACTGTTCCATAAAACAATTGCGCCACTGGCCAGAAAAAACCTAGTCTAAAGTCAGTGGCGCGTCGCGCGTTGTTCATTATGTTATTTTAAGGGCGCATGCTTGACCATAATGTATAGCGTGCACAACGCGCATACACTTTGATTCTCTAATCTACACAGAAGCAGCAGTTTTCATTTTTGCAAATCATATTATTACAAACGATAGATAGATAGATAGACAATTTATTATAAAAGCATACATCTAGCTTACACATTTACCCACATTATTATATACCTGTTTAACCGAAGCTAATTTGGGTGTGTTTCTCCATCCCCAATGTCACTTCTCTGTGTTTTACGGCCCTGACGAACGTCGGTCTCCTCGGCTGTGAACCGCTCCTGGCAAATCCGCCGTTATAATAGCAATACGCCATGGAACAAGCGCGCCTGCTCTTAAAGGGAATGTGAGATGTCGCTCTGATTGGTTTATTTCACATTACGCCCAAACCACACCTATGAGTAATGAAGCTACTTCAGACCAACCCATTTTAGATTTGCGTCGGGTGCAAGAGTCATTTATCCCGCCGGGAAAATAGCAACAGCGCCGAGATCCGCCCACAAAGTTACTTGCGCTTTGCGCTTTGACACTTGCGTTTCAGATCGTTAAAATAGGGCCCACAATCTTTCTGCAGGAAACTCATCTCAAAGTGGACTCTAAAGACAAATTAAAATCCGGATGGATAGGACAGATCTACAATCTAATTTTTTACATAAATCTAGGGGTGTAGCTATCTTATTACGAAAGGGGGTCCCATTTAAACAAAAAGCCCTGCGTACCGATCGGGATGGCCGTTATGTTATTGTATCTGGTGAGGTTTATGGCTTCCCGATTACGTTGATAAATGTATACGGTCCAAATTCTGATGAACCAGACTTTTTTAGAAAGGTATTTTCTCTTATCCCCAATATATCCCAAACAAATCTTGTAATAGGCGGGGACTTTAATTGTGTCCTTGACGCACACCTCGATAGATCATCGTTTAAAATCTCCCCGCAATCTAATTCAAGAATTTTTTTGAATGCATTCATTAATAATTCTAATTTAGTAGACATATGGAGACTTATGCACTCAACCGAAAGAGATTATACATTTCATTCGCATGTACATAATGTATATACTCATATTGATTATTTCTTGGTGGACAACAATCTTATTTCTAATATCCTAAATTCTAAAATTCACGATATACTGATTTCAGACCACGCTCCAGTTTCATTTGAAGTTGTCCTTGATCAAACATCTTCTATCCGCCCTCTATGGAGGATGGACCCTAGACTTATTGAAGACCCTAAGTTCATTGATTTCATGAGTTCACAACTGGAAATTTTTTTCGATAGCAACGATAAGCCAGAGACATCACCAGGACTGCTCTGGGAAACTTTAAAAGCTTATATAAGAGGCTGTGTTATATCATATCAGGGGTCCCGAAATAAATTTTACAAAACGAAACTAATTGATTTAGGGAATCAAATTCATTGGTTAGACAATGAAAACGCACTAAACCCCTCACCTGATACTCATAAGAAAATTTTACAGTTAAGGTTTGAATACAATAAAATAGTCTCTACTAAAATAAATAAAACGTTTCATTTCGTTAAACAGAAATACTTTGAATTTGGGGAGAAGCCCCATAAATTATTAGCCAGACAATTGCGAAAAATAAATAGTGAAAGAACAATTCATAAAATACAGACAAAATGTGGGACACTATGTATCGCAAATAAAGAGATAAACCAATGTTTTAAGGAATTTTACTCAAAGTTATACTCTTCAGAAACTGATTTGGACCCACAAGCAATGGATGAATTTTTACGTAAATGTACTCTTCCCACTCTATCACCCAGATGATCGGGCATCTCTTAATAAAGATATCTCTTTAGAGGAATTGAAGAACACAATAAATTCTTTAAAAAGCATGAAAACTCCTGGCCCAGACGGGTTACCGTTAAAATACGGTTAAAATTCAGCAACATCCTTACTCCTTATTTGCTTAAAACTTATCAGCAAGCATTAACAACTGGACTACCGCCAACCTTTTCTGAAGCCATTATCACAGTAATTCCTAAAAAAGGTAAAAATCCTGAAGAAGTTGAGGGATATAGACCTATCTCCCTTATTAATGTTGATCAAAAAATATTATCCAAGACACTTGCTAATAGACTTGGCAAATTAATTAACAAACTGGTTAACACAGATCAGAATGGATTTATTCCAGGAAGAAGTACTATACATAACACTAGACGCCTGTTTAATATAATTTATCATCCCAAGGCAATCCGAGACAATTTGGTTGTAATCTCATTGGATGCCGAAAAGGCATTCGACCGAGTGGAATGGCGTTATTTGTTTGCTATCCTTGAGAAATGTAATATGGGGGATGAATTTATAAAAGGGATTAAAATTTTGTACAGTAGTCCATCAGCACGGGTTTTAACAAATAAAACAATATCGGATTCCTTCTATCTTCAAAGAGGAACCAGACAGGGCTGCCTCCTCTCACCCCTTTTGCTTGCTTTAATAGTAGAGCCCCTGGCAGAAACCATTCGATCTAACTCATGCATACATGGCTTTAACACTTCAAACACTGTTAACAAAATATCACTCTACGCGGACGATATTTTGCTTTATACTACCCAACCTCAGGTGAGCCTTCCTGTTATACTCGAAACTATTACTAACTTTGGAAAATTTTCTGGCTTTAAAGTAAATTTTGAAAAAAGTGAACTCATGCCCATTGGTCTAAAGCAGGGTTCACCAATCTCGGTCCTGGAGGGCCGCTGTCCTGCAGAGTTTAGCTCCAACCCCAATTAAACACACCTGAACCAGCTAATTAAGGTCTCACTAGGCATACTAGAAACCATAGATATCATACATAAAGGCTAGATGTCTCGTGCGCGCTGCTGGCCAATGGAGGTCGACGTCCGCACGTGGCGGCCATCTTGCCACAGTGTGCTCGCTCACTCGTTTAATGGTGCATATACTTTTAAATAACCATAACTTGCTCAATTTTCTACTGATTTTCAAACGGTTTGGTTTGTTATAAATGTCAGAGATGTAGTTATGACACTGCATACATACACTGCATACATATGAATAATTATAACATACATGTTCAAGCATTCGGAATTATAGCCACGTTAATAACGTTTGTAAGAAACCAAACCGTTTGTAAATCCGTCAATATTTCAGCGAGATAAGAGGATTTGTGTGCGTGCTGATCACTCACCTAATGCACAGCTTCACTGTGACAAGATGGCTGAACGGTGATGCCGGAAGTGAATGCGCCATAAGACATCTAGCGTTTATATATGATATCTATGCTAGAAACTTTCAAACAGGTGTGTTGGAGCTAAACTCTGCAGGACAGCGGCCCTCCAGGACCGAGACTGGTGAACCCTGGTCTAAAGGTGTTACGACCAGCTCAAGCCGCAACACAAAAGAGGGATCAAACAGAAACGTTCAAATCAAAGATAGGATTTATTGAATTAAACATATCACAAACAATAATAATAAACATAAGTCTAGGGATAAGTGAAAACAAAATCTTGACAACAGGTGTAAGAAAACACAATGAGCCACTCATGAGGAGAGTTTCCCCATGGAGTGCCTGCCCCAAACAAGTCACAGCACTCTTATATACACAATAACTAATTAACTAAATAACTAAACCAATCAGGAACTCCCACGTCCAGGACCAATAGGATCAGGAGACTCAGGGACGTCACAAAAGGATTTATCTGTAATACACTCCTCCCCATTTAAAGTTTCCACGGAAAAAATTACATATTTAGGAATAGTGGTTACTTCTAAATATAATTTACTCCTCAAAGCTAATTTCAACCCCTTACTATCCAAGTTACAAACCTGTATACACTATTGGAAAACTCTCCCGATCTCCTTAATTGGCAGAATAAATGCGATAAAAATGATATTTCTACCTCAAATATTATATTTATTTCGTAATATTCCAATACTTTTGCCAAAGTCCTTCTTTAAACACCTTGATTCGATTGTTCTTCCTTTTCTATGGAACTATAAGGGTCACAGAATAAAAAAAACACACACCTTTGTAAACCCAAACACATGAGGGGGGGGGTTGGCCCTTCCGGATTTTCGCATCCATTACTGGGCCACTCACTTACAAGTTTTTGCACTATGGTTGGAACAGTCGGGGCACACACCTGGGCACAACAGGGCATTAACACACCTGTTAATGCCCCAGACTGGCTTCAGATGGAGCGGGATTACTGCCATCCCTATGATCTTGGAGCAGTGCTGCTTTCCCCAGTGATATTAGATCAAACTGTAGTTAATGGTTTTGTCATAAGTCAGCTGCGTATTTGGAGACAGATAAGAGATTACCTTAATATAAAATCACTCTCCCTCTTAATACCGATCGCAAATAACCCATCATTTCCCCCTTCGAGGTTGGATTCAACCTTTAATCAATGGAAGGAATTGGGTATATGCACAGTCAAGGACCTTTATTTGGATGGGGCGTTAGCTTCCTTTACGCAACTACAACAGAAATACAACCTTCCAAAAAATATTTTTTTCCGATTTTTACAGATAAGGAATTACTTGCGTACACATAATGTCGCCCTGGATGAGGTCCCGCCCTCAATCAGTGATGATTGTCTCACTCAGTTTAGAGGAAACAAAAATCAGTTATCTTTAATTTATGGAAAGTTACAAGCAGCTACTTCTCCCTCTACAAGCTTGATTAGAGAGGAATGGGAGCGAGAGATGGGGATTGGAATCTCTGAAGAGATCTGGCTGGTTTAGAGGATATTGATAAACAATCGGTCAATACAAGATTATGCCTCATTCAATTTAAGGTCTTACATAGATTACATTTCTCAAAAAAGAAATTACATAGGATTTTCCCCAATGTCTCACCTCTTTGTGATAAGTGCAAATCAGAAGATGCTAATTTAGCCCATAGTTTTATTTTCTGCCATAAAATACAAGGATTCTGGTGTGAGGTTTTTAAATTGCTTTCAGATGTACTTAATGTAAACTTGGAACCAGACCCAGTGCTCATTATATTAGGACATTCTAACCATATATATTCGTTGACCAGTGCTCAACAGAAATTTCTCACATATTGTCTGATAACAGCCAAGAAACAGTTACTACTGTTTTGGAAAAAGGTTTACCCTCCTGATGCTAAATTATGGCTTGAGGAACTGACGTCTACTCTACACCTGGAACGAACTAGATACCTTTGGAAAGGCAACATTGGTCAATTCCACAAGATTTGGGACCCTTTCATCTGCTACCTCAATAGGAATGTTACTCCTTAATGCAATGTATTGTAGACTGACTTGAGTGCTGTGTATTAATGTCACTGGATTATATATTAACAGGCGGGGGATGGGGTGTTGGTTGTTTTTGTTTTTTTTTGCATATAAGAAAATTAATCCTGGAACCTGTAATTATTTTAAGGCTATTTGTTGTTTGAATAAAAAACCCATTTGACACAAAAACGTGTCATTCGCTGAGCCTGGTGTCAATAAAAGCTTTTTATTGGACTAACAAGGAAGTTTTCAGTTCTGAAACTTACAGGATATTCTTATAGAATGATGACACTCTTATATGTCAAAAGCTCAAGGAAAATTTGAGTTCTCAGTTCATCACCCCTTTAACAGTTTTATTAAAATTTACATTCTTAATAGTTTTTTTTAAAAATTCCTTTATATTTTAACCCAGTTCTGCTCTTTCCAATTTATTTAGTCTATATTCCTTTTTAATGGTTTGATCGAAAACAAATGGAATTCATAAAAACAACTTAATTTATTAATTTGTATACAATAATAGGGCCCCATGAGATGTTTTTTTATTTTTTTATTCTGTGTTGTGTATTTTCATGTGTATTGCATGTTCGCTCGGTGCCTATAAAGTATTGAACTCGATACCCAGCCCTAATTATACCTGTATGATATTACGCTGTACCCACATTGGACCAGTGGTTTGGAAAATGGATAATGACCATGTTTTGGTCAGGCGCGGGAATTCATTCGGCGACCCTCACTGTGCATTATGGGTATTCTCTAGCCGTTGAGCGTTCATCAGTTGTACACTTGTTATTGCGGTGCATTATGGGATTAAAGAATGCACTCGATAACGTCCACCATAAATTTCGCTTTAGCCAGTAGGTGGCGGCAGAGGAGCAATTATTGGCTGGTTAGCCATTTCCACTCCTTAATATATTTTTTCACATGTTTTACTTTTGGATATACATTTAGACATTATGAAATCACTATTATAAAATCTAAAATCATCAATAAATTTTTTTTTGGTCAGTTTGCACATTATTATACTGAAGTGTGAAGTAGGAAAACTCATGTGAAAAACAAACTTTTCAAATTGTGACTGAATTTCACACAGAGCAAGAAAAGATTGCTTCTTTTTATAATCACTGAAGCTGTCAGTCAGTTCAGCTCGATGCTATAGAGAAACAATTTAATGCGAGTTCAATATTTAAAAAAAAATTTTGTAATTTTTTTTTGTGCATGATACTGTTTTTTTTTTTTAATTTTGCAGTTAATCCTCAAAAAATTGAAAGACTAAATACCTTGTAGATGTAGTTCATGCTACTTGTGCTCTATATTCCGAGTCTTCACAAGCCATTGGTCTGATGATTCGGTTGTCTTCTGCCATTGCTCTCATTCTCAGCTTCTGATTGGCTCATTTGAAGTATGTAGTTATTCCGGCCACTAAAAGCGATGCTTATGTCTGTTGTCTCTGCAGAAGAAGGGCGTGAAGCGTAAAGCCGACACCACCACTCCCACGACTCTCGGCTTCCCCGTGACCTCGACAGCTCGGATGGGAGGAATGGGCAAAGGTCACGGATCGGCCGGAGAGATTCCTCACTCTCTGTCCTCCACGCCTGTAAACTGTTCTCCCAGTACAGGAGTGAGCGAGCCCACGCACCTCCAGCCCGCCTTGGGTCGACCCCTGTCCCGTCGGCCAATCAAACCTCCCCGTAAAGACCTCCCCGAGTCCGTGCGACCCCATCAGCCCTCGCGGCGCGGGAAACTTAGCAAGCAGCTTCGCTACTGTAGCGGCGTCCTTAAAGAACTGCTGTCCAAGAAACACGCGGCGTACGCCTGGCCCTTCTACAAACCCGTGGACACGTCAACACTGGGCCTGCACGACTACAACGACATCATCAAACACCCCATGGACCTCAGCACCATCAAGGTGACATGCATGAACCACCTTATTTTGACTTTTCTTATTTGTTTTAATAATCATTTGAGAGCTTTTGTTTTTACTTACATTAGGCTTGTATTCTTGATGCAAAATTGTGGTAATACTTTAGTTTAGGGTTCAATTCTCACTATTAACTAGTTGCTTATTATCATGCATATTACTAGGATATTGGCTGTTTATTAGGACTTATAAAACACATATTAATGCCTTATGACCATATTCTACATCCCTTAATCCTAACCAATACATAAACGTAACAACGTCCTTTACTAACTGTTAATAAGCAGTAATTAGAAGTTTGAGGCAAAAGTTAAAGTTGAGAATTGGACTCTAATCTAAAGTGTGACCAAAATTGGTTTCAAGAATTGTGAAATTTCATTGGCATCTAAAGTTATTACTTATTTCCAGCAAAAATAACTATTGTAATAATCATTATCGTGAAATAAGATTTTGCTCATATAGTCCAGCCATGCTTTGAATGCACTTAAAAAAACTGATTTAATTGAATTTGAATCTAGTCAAATTTAATTGTTGTGGATTGAATCGTTTTGAATTTGCAAAAATTGTCAACTGAATCGAGAACCTATTAATTGTGAATTGAATCGATTTGAATTTATCAATACTAGTTAGTATTTATCAATATTTATAGTTAGTAGATTAGTATTAATCAATACTAAATTAATGAAAGGTGACCATAAAGACTTTTATTCAGCAAGGACACATTAAATTGATCAAAAGTGACAGAAATATATATTGTAACAAAATATTTTCTGGTCTTTTGAACTTTCAATTCATCAATGATAAAACGACTCGGTTTACACAGAAATTTTAAACAGCAGCACAACTGTTTTCAACATTGATAATCAGAAATGTTTCTTGAGCATCAAATCATCATATTAGAGTGATTTCTGAAGGATCATGTGACACTGAAGACTGGAGTAATGATGCTGAAAATTCAGCTTTGATCACAGGAATATATTACACTTTACTGTATATTCAGTCATTTTAAATGGTAATATTTCAAAATATTACTGTTTATACTGTTTGTTTGTTTTTATCAAATAATATCAGCCATCATTTTGAATTTGCAAATATAATTTCTGAATTGAATCAGAAGCCAATGAATTGTGAATTGAATCGATTCATGTTCTGCACCCGATTATTGACACCCTTGCCATGTATGCAAGTCCTGGTGTAAAACACACTGAGGTGATGTATGTAGCAAATTAGCTCTAAAGAAATATTAATAATCAATCATAACTTGTTTTTATGAATATTTGCATCAGTTAATAGAATTAACTTAATGTAGTAAAATTAATATTACAATCAGTTAACCTGTTTGTATGGAAGCTTGTTTCCGCCACAAAAATAAAACATTTTAAAAGATAATTGTGACTTTTTATCTCACAATTGCGAGTTTACATCTGACAATTCTGTCTTTATTTCACGCAATTCTGATTTTATAACACATACTGTAATTGCGAGTTTATATCTCGCGATTCTGACATCTTTTCTCAGAATTGTGAGATACAAAGTCCAATTCTAAGGGAAAAAAAAGACGGACCTTTTTTTTCTCAGAATAGTTTATATCTCACAATTCTGACTTTATATCTCCCAATTGCGACTTTATTTCTCAGAATTGCGACTTTATTTCTCAGAATTCTGACTTGATATATCGCAATTGTGAGATAAAAAGTTGCAATTATTATTATTTATTTATTATTCAGTGGCGGAAACAAGCATCCATATGTTTGTGCCGTGAACACTCAGTGTTAATTGTTTATTAATTCTAAGAAATGTGCATTTCCGGGGCATTAGAAATAACGTGGACAACTTTCCATGTGACATGAACAAGACTTTATTAACTAGACTAAACACTTAAACTACTCTAACATACACATACACATACACATACATGCACAGTAAATCATTCACACAGTGTCCTGGGATGCATGTTCATGTATAGATCAGTTCGTCTATAAATGAATGCAGGGAAGTCTAAGTTTAAGGTCTGTTTCTGTCCTTCCTATGGCCTAGGTCTTGACCACATGACCACTTTTCTCACAGCAATAAAGCCTCTTATCAGATCTTCCCGTTTCATTCCTAAGAGTGGGCTTTAAAGCTTATTTGTTAACTGTAACACATAGTTGTGTGTCTGAATGTCTCAGTCGTTACATGTAGCTAACACTCCTCCTGTGTTGTGTGTTCTCAGAGGAAGATGGACGAGCGCGAGTACAGAGACGCCCAGCAGTTCAGCGCTGACGTCAGACTCATGTTCTCCAACTGCTACAAGTACAACCCTCCAGATCATGACGTGGTCAGCATGGCACGGAAACTGCAGGTTCGTTAACTCACCCGTCTCTTCTGTTCGGTTATAGACCTTATAGAATATTGTCTTTGAACTTACGTTTTTGCGGTCGCTCTGTATATCTCTATGGCATCGCTGTCGAGGAGTGATTAGCTGGCTGATAAGTGGATTTACTTATTGTAAAGTTAACCAAAGTTATCATGAGGATTGTAATGTTTAAAGCAGATGTCTTAACAAATGTCAGTCGACCGGGAAGATTTTAAAACGAGCCGTTCATTCATAAATATGCAAGATTGCAGTGAAAATACAGACCGGGAGACGAAAGACAACGAGCGCAGCGCTGAAAAGGGGCGGAGCTACAGAAGCTCTATATAAGGATGCGTAAATGCAAAATAATCTTAATGATCCTAAAATATGCTGGTTTTGTGTAAGCTGTTTAGTGACTTTAAGCTGGACGTGAGAGAGGTTTGTTTGTTTTTGCTGATAACTAAAATTATTTATATGTATTTTTTTATTATTTGTTTATTATTATTTGTTTATTATTATTATTAGATGTTTTAAATGTGTTATTATTACTCATTTAGTATTTTAAATATTATTTATTTATTTGGAGGAAATAAAGCCTTTAATTCAGTCTAGTTAAACGGCAATTTAAAAGAACTTTATAATTTAAATAAAATAATTATTTTGTAATGTGTTGTTTTAATATTTTATTATTTTATTAGATGCTGTTTTTATTATTATTTTTAGTATACATTTTAGTATTTGTCATTTTATAATTTTTAAGTAAAATAATTTTGTAGTTATTTATTATTTTTTTTATTATTATTAGATGTTATTTTTATTATTTTTTCATTTTAGTGTTTTTAAATATTGTTATTTTATTGTTTTATTGGAGAAAATAAAGCCTTAAAATGATTTATATATTAATATAATGTTTTATTTGTATTTTATTTTGTAATAATATTTTTGTTTTTATTATTTTTGGATGTTTTAAATTATCATTATTATTACTCATTTAGTTTTTTAAACATTATTTATTAATTATAATTTATTTTTCATTTTAGTGTTTTTAAATATTCTTATTTTATGGTTTTATTGGAAAAAATAAAGCCTGATATTATTTTGCGTAATATCAGCTTAGTCAAACTGAGAGCGATTTAAATAAATAAAAAAAAGTTTAAAAAAATATAATTTAAATAAAATAATATAATATAACTAAAATAATATACAAATAATAACTTTATTTTACTTTAAATATTTTACTTTATTTTAAAATAGATAATAATAACACTTTACTTGTCTTGCATATATTCTCAGTTTTCCCAGTTATTAACTTTTGTTTTAAATTATTACACCTGATTTATTTGATTATTTATTATTATTGTGATTTATTAACTTGTTAATTTTTGTTAGGATTTCGTATGCTGATTCAGTTTTTCCCTCTGTCTTTCCACAGGACGTGTTTGAGTTTCGCTTCGCAAAAATGCCTGACGAGGTTTCGGAGGAAGAGGAATTGTCTCCTATTCCATTGGGACGGAACAGGGGCATGCTGGGAATGCACCACTCCTCCTCTTCATCCTCCTCCTCCTCCTCTTCATCCTCCTCCTCCTCTTCGTCGGAGAGCGAGCCGAGCAGCGACAGTGAGCCGAGCTCGGACAGCGAGGAGGAGCGAGCTCAACGCCTGGCCCAACTACAGGACCAGGTGTGTACTCAGGTACACAGTCCTTCCTGTTACACACATCTTCACACATGCACACACACACACACATATACATATATACACACACACACTACTGGTCAAAAGTTTTAGATCGGTAAGATTTTTTTATGTTTTTAAAAGAAGTCTCTTCTGCTCACCAAGGCTGCATTTATTTGATAAAAATAATTTAAAAAAAAAAATTTTTCATAATTAATTATCGTGAAATATTATGACAATTTAAAATGACTGTTTTCTATTTTAATATATTTTAAAGTGTAATTTATTCCTGTGATCAAAGCTGAATTTTCAGCATCATTACTCCAGTCTTCAGTGTCACATGATCCTTCAGAAATCACTCTAATATGAGGATTTGATGCTCAAGAAACATTCATTATTATTATCAATGTTGAAAACGGTTGTGTACAATTTTTTTTTTTAAATTCTTTGATGAATTGAAAGTTCAAAAGAACAGCATTTATTTAAAATAGAACATTTTCTAACATTATAAATGTCTTTACTGTAATTTTTGATCAGTTTAACTCATCCTTGATGAATAAAAGTATTGATTTATTTTATTTCTTTCCCCCAAAAATAAAATTAAAATTCTTACTGACCCCAAACTTTTGAACGGTAGTGTTTAGTGTTACAAAAGCTTTAGATTTCAGATAAATGCTGTTCTTTTGAACTTTCTATTCATCATAGCATCATGAAATAAAAATGTAAAAAACTGTTTTCAACACTGATAATAATCATAAATGTTTCTTGAGCATCAAATCATCATATTAGAATGATTTCTGAAGGATCATGTGACACTGAAGACTGGAGTAATGATGCTGAACATTCAGCTTTGATCACAGGAATAAATTACACTTTACTATATATTCACATATAAAACAGCTGATTTAAATTGTAATAATATTTCACAATATTACTGTTTTTGTTTGTTTTTTTAATTAAATAAATGCAGCCTTGGTGAGCAGAAGAGACTTCTTTTAAAAACATTAAAAATCGTACCGATCTAAAACTTTTGATCGGTAGTATGTATGTGTGTGTGTGTATATATATATATATATATATATATATATATATATATATATATAAATATAAATATAAATATAAATATAAATATAAATATAAATATATAAATATAAATATATATATATATATATATATATATATATATATATATACATAAATAAATAAATAAAATCCAACAAAGTCTTCCATCACAGCGGGGTTGTAACTCTGCTCTTGTGTTTAGCTCAGAGCGGTGCATGAGCAGCTCGCCGCCCTCTCATCTGGCCCGATTGTCAAACCCAAAAGAAAACGAGAGAAAAAGAAGGACAAGAAGAAGAAAAAGAAGCCGGAGAAGCGCAGAGGAAGTCGGAGTTTGAGTGATGAACGGGACAAAATGCCCAAAAGCAAATCGAGCCGAGCTTCACTGTCATCCACACAGAGTAAGAAAGGCCCGACCAAGAAAAGCAGCAAAAACAAGTGAGTTTCACCTTTCCTGTTCACTGATATGTGATGATATGGATGACTATGTCCAAATGTAATGTTTTGAATTGTATATTTTAGGGGTGTATATCGCAATACAAAAATGCATCAATATGTATCGTGACAAGTATTGTGTATAATTCACCCAAAATGAAAATTACTGTGTGAGAAAGTTTACAGAGTTTTAGTGCCAGTACTACATCAAACTAATATATAATGTTGAATATAATGTATAATAATGCAATGGGGGAATATTTGTGGGTCCTGATAATGCTAAATGGTCTTATGTTTCCAGTACAAGTGTCCTACGTTATTTTAAATATATCTAGTCAGTGAAAGAGTGCAAGAATATTCGTCTAAAATAATTCTGTATTTTCAGCTTCAGAATCATGAATATTGTTATTCTGGTGTCTCTATTGTCCTGTGCTTTGGGCTTCAGTACCAAGTCCAAGACTATTCATTTACACACACAATGTAACACTAAATTTAGCATTTTAATCAACAGTAAAAAAAAATGTTAACCTTTTATCATATGTCTTGGAGTATCACAATAATATCGTATCGTGAGTTCAGTTTCGTGATATGTATCGAATCGTGACATGAGGGCATCGTTACACCCCTAGTTTATTTGTATCTAATTAATTTGATTTATTCACTCTGGCAGAAACACAAAGAAATCCGCCTCATCTCGTTTTGCGCCGGCCGCCCCCGTGTGTTTGCCTCACTACGACTCTGAGGAAGAGGAAGACGGTCTTCCCATGAGTTACGATGACAAGCGGCAGCTCAGTCTGGACATCAACAAGCTTCCCGGGGAGAAACTGGGGCGTGTGGTTCACATCATCCAGTCCCGAGAGCCCTCGCTGCGAGACACCAACCCCGAGGAGATCGAAATCGACTTCGAGACGCTGAAGCCGTCCACGCTGCGTGAGCTGGAACGCTACGTCATGACCTGTCTGCGCAAGAAGCCCCGCAAGCCGTATGGTGACCTGAGGTTTGATGATTGTAAGTAAACCTGGACGATATAGCTTAAAAACATCAACGTTTTCTGTCAAAATTGAGCTGCACGATTAATCGTTAATAGATCGCGAGAGCAGACGGCTCCGAATGCTTTTGAATCGCTCTCGTGGTACTTTGATGTTAAAGCGTTGCTTTAAGTCCAACACACCTATTCATTCGATCGATTAGTTCAAAAATGCAGATTCATCTGGTAATCAAATAAGAAGTCTTCATTAGTGAGTCATTGAATCATCCATTCAAGAGAATCGCTCAAAAATGCTGATTCATCCAGTAATGAAACAAGTGAAGTCTTTATGAGCAAGTCACTGAATCATTCATTCAAGAGATTTGTTCAAAAATGCTGATTCATCCAGTAATGAAACAAGTGAAGTCTTTATGAGCGAGTCACTGAATCATTAATTCAAGAGATTAGTTCAAAAATGCTGATTCATCCAGTAATGAAACAAGTGAAGTCTTTATGAGCGAGTCACTGAATCATTCATTCAAGAGAATCGCTCAAAAATGCTGATTCATCCAGTAATGAAACAAGTGAAGTCTTTATGAGCGAGTCACTGAATCATTCATTCAAGAGATTAGTTCAAAAATGCTGATTCATCCAGTAATGAAACAAGTGAAGTCTTTATGAGTGAGTCATTGAATCATTCATTCAAGAGATTAGTTCAAAAATGCTGATTCATCCAGTAATGAAACAAGTGAAGTCTTTATGAGTGAGTCATTGAATCATTCATTCAAGAGATTAGTTCAAAAATGCTGATTCATCCAGTAATGAAACAAGTGAAGTCTTTATGAGTGAGTCATTGAATCATTCATTCAATAGATTTGTTTCATTACTGAATGAATCAGCATTTTTGAACCAGTGAAATCTTTGAGCGAGTGAGTCACTGAATCATTCATTCAATAGATTAATTAAAAAATGAAAAAAGTCATTGAATCATTAATTCATTCAAGCATTGATTTAAAAAAAAAAAAATCATAGTAAATATTTTAAAATTTTTCTTGAGCAAATAACACTGTGTCCGAACCATTTTTTTTTTCTAAATAATTAAAAATAATTACATAATTTTATAAATATACTGCAGCAATCATTGTGTCAGAACCTCTAGTAAATTGTGTTATTTTGTATAGTTGTCTATTCAGAATCGTGAGAAAATCGGGATCTGTTATTTTAATTGTGCAGCTCAATATCTCAGTTTCATATGCATCATGATTTACACCATTACCAATTTAAACTTGCTGTTAAAATCAGTTCTAATGCATGTTTTAGCTGGCACTATTTGTGGTGCAGCGCATAAAGGGTTACACTTTATTTTAAGGTGTCATTGTTACAGTGTAATTACATATTTAAGTACTGAGTAATATTAAGCAACTACATGTACTTACTATAGAGTTAGGATTTGGTTGAGGGTTAGTTGCATGTAATTATGCATCATTTACTGTTATTACTATGGTAAGTTCAGTGTGACACTGTAAAATAAAGTGTTACCGTATAAAGTGTAATGTAGATCACCTCCTGTGTGCAGTGGTGAAGAAGGAAGGAGGGAAGAGTCGAGAGGAACTGGCTCTGGAGAAGAAGAGAGAACTGGAGAGGAGATTACTGGACGTGAGCGGACAACTGAACTCCGCCAAGAAACCCCAGAAACCCAAAGGTGTGCAGTGTGTTCTCTAGACCAGCTGTTGTGTCTATGTGGTGTCAGGACTCAATCAGTATGAGTCCGGTGTAAGTGAGGATCAGGCCAACGTTGCCTTTATGGGACCAGTTTAGTGTGTGTGTGTGTGTGTAGAGCTGTTGTTGAACAAGCAGGTGAAAATAAGCACACAGAGGACGAGATCTTGCACTCAAAAACAACTAGAAAGAAAAAAAAACACAATGCCCAAGATGCAGTTCAACAGACGAATGCATAGAGCTGCACGAGGAATCAAAATAAAAACAAAATCACAAAGGTTGCAATTTAATTAATGAAATATATGCACTTAGTTTTTCAGAGTAAATCGCGGCGCTGTGTTCATTTGCACGTGATCATGAGCGGTTAATAAATCTCAGTTTGCAATAAACGCTGCTCCAATGAATCCGTCGCTTATAACATGCATTAGGGAACAAAACATGCAAAAAACACTGGCTGACGTCAATGAAAGAGAAACTTTAAGGCTCTCGTGATTCAGAATTTTTTTTTTTTTTTGCATTTGAAAATGAAATTAAGATGGCCATAAATATTAGTATTGTCGTTTTAAAGCTGTACTATAAAATAAATAATTATTATTACTTAAATTATCAAAATAAGAAATGTTGCTATTGTAATAATACAAATATTTATTAATAAATATTATTATAATAGTAAAAATTGTTTTATAAATAAAAATAAAAGTATTTATTAATATGAATAATAATAATATAAAATATTTAGTTTATAGTAATAATAATTATATAGTAGTTATAATAGTAATATTCCTTATTTTAGATATACACATTCAACTTTTACAGTATTTCTCTCTCAGGTGCAGGCAAACTGTAGAAGTTGTATATTGTAAAAATCCTACAAGAATTTTATATAAAAGTTAGATTTTTAGCCATTTATATATATTTTTTATTTATGTATTTTATCTATTGTATTCTAAACTATTATAAACCTATATGAAAATTACTTGGCCTTTAATAACAAGCTATTTGTTTTTATTACTTTTCCTTGTAAAAACATCTTATATATTTATTTTAAAAATATACTTTGTTTCCAATATTATAAAATAAATTATTATTATTATTACTAAATAAAGTATTAAAATTAGAAATATTGCTATTGGAATAATACAAATATTTAATAATAAATATTATTATAATAAACATATTTTATTTATGAATAATAATAATAATACTTCGATTTTTTTTTTAAAAACAATAATATTTCTTATTTAAAAATTACACGTTTTTAGCCATTTATATATTTATATATATATATATATATATATATATATATATATATATATATATATACATACACTTTCATCTATTGTATTCTAAGCTATTATAAACCTATATGAAAATTACTTGGCCTTTAAAAAAAAAGCAATTTTTTTTAAATTACTTTTCCTTGTTAAAATATACTTTGTTTCCAATATTCACAAGCATGTTGCTACATTTTCCAATCCAAGTCAACGGCAAAACACGTTTCTTGTGTGTGTTTCAGCGGAGAAGCCCAGTGTTGTGGATCCTCACACAGCGTCGTCACGTCTCAGCGCCAGCAGCTCCAGCTCGGACTCTTCCTCATCCTCATCCTCATCCTCCTCATCCGACTCCAGTGACTCCGACTCCAGGTGAAGAATTCTGGGAAGCGTTCAGAACCGTGGTCCTCGCGTTGTTTTCCGTGCATCCTGAACCCAGGAACTCTGTGCTTACGTTTACTTCAGTGTAAAAAAAAAAAAATGTATATATCGTGTAGGATGATTTTTTTTCTTTTATAAAGAAGACTTTTACCAAAAACGCCCATAATGGGAAACTCCGATGAGAGTGTGTGATCATAACTACTTTTCTTAGTTGACGAAATGGCTTGTTGTTTTGTTTTGCTTCCATTTAATTTACATTTATTGCTTCTGTCGGCATTGCTGTGAACATCAGGGCCGGTGTCGGATGTCGTTTCGAGCGACGAAACGCATAATAGATGCTCGATCACATGGGCAGAAGTGTTAAGAAAATAAGAGCTACTTTGCATTGGCTTTAAAGAGTTTCGGATTCTGTGCTACGATGCAATGGACTGCTCTGGGGTTTGTTCTGTATGTACAGTATGATATAATAACTCAAACATTTGCGTACGGTTTGCAGTGCATCGTGCCGTGAGTGAAACTGCTCTAGTTACAGTTCTGATATTGCTTTGATCTCTTTTTTTACATGATCAGATCAATGTCAAATTACACGTTTTGTCATAAATCTGTCTGTGAAATTGCATCAATCTGAAAGCTAACAGCCATAGCGCCTCACTGGACTGCGTTTGTTCTTAAAGCTCTAGAGGAAAAGCTGCTAGATTGAATTCGCTGGTTAAGTTGAATGTTGAGAGTGGATCTGGTTTGTAGTGGAAAACTAGAAGCAATAGAAACCCTCTTTTAGTTCCTGTATATAGAGTCCATAATAACATGATCTTTCTCCTTTGTGTTTCTTTGCGTTTCTCTAAGATTATTCTTTCTGAATATATAAGACAACTGGCAGATCATTGTGACGTAATACTCCTTATCTGCTGTATAATTAAGAGTTTATGCACTCCAGATTATACGTTGGTTTTTATTTGGATGGAAATACAAACACAACAAGTGAACTGTGTGAAGTGGTGTTTATTTAATGTTTTATATTGCATTTGTGTGTGTGTGTGTGTGTGTGTGTATGGTACAGTTCAGCCTTGCCAAACCGGAAACGCGAGGTCTACTGTTGTGGCTGTTATAATGCTGTTTATTAGTAAACTTAAGCAAGGGCATTTTGATTTTACTGGGATTCCCAAAGTCATGAAAAACTTGAAACATCAGGGAACTTTTTTTTGGAAGTTTTTACTCCGCTGTAAATCAATGGAAATTTAATAGCAAAAACCCAGTTTATTATTTACAACAGTTCAGAATCCATTGGTCAAAAAGTGTTTTTGTCCATGACATGTATAAATGAATGTCACACACACACACACACAAAATGTCAACATTAAAAATAACCTTTAAAATATCATTTGCAATATGCAAATAACATGCAAAATAGGATGGATTTTATTGGATGTTAAAATTTTGATTCTCATTTTTATGCTTCAATTCTTTCACTGACAACAGTTCAGAATCCATTGGTCAAAAAGTGTTTTTGTTCATTACATGTATAAATTAATGTCAGTGCATCATGAGAAAAAACTGAAAAGGCTCGTTTACACACACACACACACACACACACACACACACACAAAAGTCAACATTAAAAATAACCTTTAAAATATAATTTGTAACATGCAAAATAGGATTTTACTGTTATGGGATTTTAAAAAGCTGATTCATGCTTTCAAATATAATTTTTAATATGCAAATAACATTGCAAAATAGGATGTTACTGTTATGGGATTTTAAAATGTTGATTCTATTTTTTTTTTTAATGCTTTCTGTATAATTTTTAATATGCAAAATAGGATGGATTTGATTGGATGTTAAAATGTTGATGTGTGGGAACGAGCCGATAATAAAACCGATAACTATATTAGCATGCACTAGCGGACGATATCGTTCCGTTTATTCTAGCACGCGCTGCGGTTTTGTCGTCTGCCGCTTTAAGAGCAGGGTGGATTCTGATTGGCTAAAGTTTTTATTGTTCAGAAAGTGATTCCAATTATATCTTTCACTATCATATTTATGGTTATTCCTTTATATTAAGAACGATTTTTCGAGCTTTATCGTCCTTGGTGTGAATGTGCCTTAATTTTATTTTAGTAACCTGTTCTCTATCAGTCCAGAGCATTAATCCAGTCATAAATGACCTGGAACCGTTTCTAATATCATAAGCTTGATGCACAATCGCTGTCACAGAATAAAAACAATGGTTTCATGCGTCACAAAAGAACTGAAACCTGGCGTGTGGAATTCAGTGCTCTAGTTTCTCTCCGGCACGAGGAACCTGTATTGTGAAGAATGGAGGAAGTAAATATTTCCAGTAAACTCCTGTCTGGCATTCGGCTCTCGACCTCCAAATGCTGCGGATGTTCCTTCTCTTCCACACGAGTCTTCTGGAGTTTCTCAGGAGCCAAAGGTAATGATTTTATTTTCTTGATAATTGAACATCTGAGTTTGTTCCTATTGTTTATTATCCCGTGTTTAGACACTGTTCAAAGGTTTTGAATTGGTACGATTTTTAATGTTTTAAAAATAGAATACACTTTATTTTACAGTGTCCTTGTTACATATGTTACATGTACTTACAATAGTATTAACAGTAAATTATGCATAATTACATGCAACTAACCCTCAACCAAACCCTAATCCTACCCTAACCCTATAGTAAGTACATGTAGTTAATTAATATTACTCAGTACTTAAATATATAATTACACTGTAACAATGACACCTGAAAATAAAGGGTAACCGAAGTCTCTTCTGCTCATCAAGGCTGCATTTATTTGATTAAAAATACAACAACAAAAAAATAATATTTTTAAAATATTATGACAATTTAAAATAACTTTTCTATGTGAATATATAGTAAAGTGTAATTTATTCCTGTGATCAAAGTTGAATTTTCAGCATCATTACTCCAGTCTTCAGTGTCCTTCAGAAATCATTCTGATATGATGATTTGATGCTCAAGAAACATTTATGATTATCAATGTTAAAACATGTTTTTTTCTTTGAATAGAAAGTTCAAAAGAACAGCATTTATTTGAAATAGAATCTTTTGTAACATTATAAATGTCTTTACTGTCACTTTTGATCAGTTTAATTAATCCTTGATGAATAAAAGTATTGATTTATTTTATTTATTTCCCGCCAAAAAAATTAAATAAAAATTCTTACTGACCCCAAACTTTTGACTGGTAGTGTATAACATTACAAAAGCTTTCTATTTCAGATAAATGCTGTTCTTTTGAACTTTCTATTATTCAAAGAATCCCAAAATACAACATGTAAAAATCTTGTTTCAACATTGATAATAATCATAAATGTTTTTGAGCGTCATATCAGAATGATTTCTGAAGGATCATGTGACACTGAAGACTGGAGTAATGATGCTGAAAATTCAGCTTTGATCACAGGAATAAATTACATTTTACTATATATTCACATAGAAAACAGCTATTTAAAATTATAATAATATTTTCCTCCCTCAGGCGATGAGCATTTGATGCGTCAGCTGACCTACTGCCACATAGAGCTAATGGATGCTGGGTTTGAGCTGGAGTTTGATGGACAGGAGCTCTGGCACGTGGATCCCACACACTTCACAGCGCGACAGCGTTTACCGGAGTTCGCGTCGGACTGGAGACTCAACCGTAGTTTACCGTCTGAAGCGCACTTGTCCATCGGCACCTGCTTCTACAACATCCCTCGCTGTGTTGCTGGAGAACACAACCCTCCTCAATCCATCGGTAATCAGTGTTGTGTGCAACTCGTTACAAGTAACTTGAGTTAGTCAGATTACTTTTTCAAGTAACTAGTAAAAGTAACGCATTACTTTTTCAATTTACAACAAAATATCCAAAATTCCAAGTTACTTTTTCAAAAAAGTAACGCTAGTTACTTAAATAGATTTTTGCTTTAAAGTAACGAGAATTTGAGAGGGCAAAATATGCTTGTCATGCAATAATAGTCAGGTCTCATTTTCTTTAAGAGTTTATTTTGATTTTGTGGTGAAAATGCCTTTTTGACAGGCTTGATTAAGAAATATAAAACAGTTCAGTCATGATTCAGTTTCTGCCTCAAATTATTACATTGTTCAAATTAATAAATTTTTAGCTGACTGATTTTGTATGTGACATCAGAGCTGCCAACACGCACGCACTCACTCACTCGGCTTGGTTCCGGAGATACACCCGCTTGAAGTTTCGACTTTGACCGGACGTAACTTTATTTTACTTTTACTAAAGTTGTTATTATAATAAAAAAACGGATATTTAATTTGAGTTAGTCTATTTTTAACCTTAAATAATACTACCAGCTGATAGGTCTCTATGTTTGCAGCATTAGGTGAGTTTTTTGTTTGTTTGTTTTTTTGTTTTTTTGGAGAAAAATTAACGCCTATCTTGTGTACCTAATGTTTATCCAAATGAGTCAATATTAAATCAAATCACAAGAATTTAATTTAATTGAAATCAAGAAATTTGTGTCAAGCTAAAAATTAACAAACGTAGCTTACCAGAAATTGTACCATGTAAACATTGTAACATGTTGTCACTAAACCTGTTACTAGTTACTAAAATGTTGCTAAAATGTCAAACGGCTTGCCGTACCCTGTCTGTCATCAGAACAACATTCCCATGAGCCAGTGATGCGCACACACACAGATAGTCATACTGTATGTTATCTGATCTCTCAGTTCCTCCGGACACACTGCTGTACACCGAGAGCGACGTGAAGCTCGGGGCTGAAAACACCCTCATCTGTTCGGTGTCGAACTTCCACCCGCCGCCCGTGAACATCTCGTGGAGGAGGAACGGAGAGCCGGTGAGCGAGTGGGACGTCAGCGAGACGCAGTATTACTCCAACCGGGACTTCAGCTTCCGTGTGTTCTCCTACCTGAGCTTCAGTCCTGAGCGCGGAGACGTTTACAGCTGCAGCGTACGACACCGAGGACTGCAGGAGGAACTCACACGCTTCTGGGGTGAGCTGATCCTCTTCTTCTTCTTCTTGAATGAATGATTCAATGACTCACTCATAAAGATTTCACTTGTTTCATTACTGGATGAATCAGCGTTTTTGAACGATTCTCTTGAATGAATTATTCAATGACTCACTCATAAAGACTTCACTTGTTTCATTACTAGATGAATCAGTATTTCTGAATGAGACTACGGAAGCGTATTGCATTCACTTGAGGGAAAATAATCTACTCTGTTTTTCTGAATTAACGAGTTAATTATCTCAGAATTACGAGATAATTTTTCATGAATAAAAAGTTTTTGCTCTGTTTTTCTGAATTAATGACTTAATTATCTCAGAATTACGAGATAATTTTTCATGAATAAAAAGTTTTTGCTCTGTTTTTCTGAATTAATGACTTATTTATCTCAGAATTACGAGATAATTAAGTCATTAATTCAGAAAAACAGAAAATATTTTGTATGAAAAATTATCTCATAATTTTGAGATAATTAAGTCATTAATTCAGAAAAACAGAGCAAAAACTTTTTATTCATGAAAAATTATCTCGTAATTCTGAGATAATTAACTCGTTAATTCAGAAAAACTGAGCAAAAACTTTTTTTCATGAAAAATGATCTCGTAATTCTGAGATAATTAACTCGTTAATTCAGAAAAACAGAGTAGATAATTTTCCCTCAAGTGAATGCAATACGCTTCCGTATGTGTCAATGACTCACTTATAAAGACTTCACTTGTTTCATTACTGAATTAATCAGTGTTTTTGAACGATTCTCTTGAATGAATGATTCAGTGACTCACTCATAAAGACTTCACTTGTTTCATTACTGAATCAGCGTTTTTGAACGATTCTCTTGAATGAATGATTCAATGACTCACTCATAAAGACTTCACTTGTTTCATTACTGGATGAATCAGTATTTCTGAATGAGTCAATGACTCACTTATAAAGACTTCACTTGTTTCATTACTGAATTAATCAGTGTTTTTGAACGATTCTCTTGAATGAATGATTCAGTGACTCACTCATAAAGATTCACTTGTTTCATTACTGGATGAATCCGCGTTTTTTCAACGATTCTCTTGAATGAATGATTAAATCTCCTTTGTGACACTTTTGGTAAAGATTCCCAACCAGGAGTTGCTCAAACTGAAGAATGATCCTGGTGTGTGAGGATTTTCCCCAGCTACTATTCAAAGAATGTTTGTGTGAATGTTTTCATATTTCTGAGCAGCAAAAAACAAGTCAAAAAATCCCATCAGTTCATCAACAAGAACTAAAAACATGCCAAAACATTATTTTATAATTTTTACGTAATTATTATTATGGTAACATTTTTACAATAAGGTTTCATTTGTTAACATGAACTAACAATAAATAAAAAAACTTCCACAGCATTTATTCATCTTAATGTTAATTTCAACACTTACTAATACATTATTAAAATCAAGTTAATCTGATAATAATATTTAATAGACCTGAGCTGACATGAACTAACAATAAACAGCTGTATTTTTATCAACAAATGTTTTCAAAGAAAATAAATACTATAACTAACAATAAGCAATACATTTGTTAATGTTAGTTAATGTATTACCTAACATTTATGGTTGCTGTTTATTTTTTTAACTAACAGAAAATTATGACCCAAATGGAGGCTACAAATGTTCACTTGCTGCCTTTTATATTTAAATGATAGTTAATGAAAAGTTTATTTATTATTGAATATTAATTCAATATATTAAAAAAATATATTTTATAGATGCACAATAATGCACAATTTCACACTAGCAAACGAATACTAGAATGCATGAAGTTGTTTTCGGATATGCGTTGTTTTTATTTCTACCATTAATTTTTTGAGAAATATCTATGTATATAGATATAGTATATATGTTTTGAAATATTGTGACTGATGTGTTTTGTGCTGACGTTTGTGTTGCGCAGAGGTGGAGGAGCCGGAAGACTCTCCGGAGGTCGAGACCGCAGTGCTTGTGGTCGGGATTCTTGTGGGATTTCTGGGATTTGTGGTGGGAATCATTCTAATCGTAATGAGCAAGATGGAGCTTCCGGCTGCATGATCGCTCTCAACATCTGACACAAACACAATCCTCAGACTGACAATCAGTTTTAATATGAACAAATGTCACTATTTATTGAATATTTGAGTCTTTTATCATATTGATATACATCATATTTATATAGCGTTTGTATAGCGTTTTTCAGGTCTTACTGTATATGTAAGAACTTCCTTGCAAAATGATGATTTATTGAGAATAACCTATAAATTGATCAGTTAAAACGCTTTCTTTAAACGTTTAGAGAGAAAAAAATCTAAAATATTACTTTAAAGATTGCCAGCTTGTCATGCAAGACATTACGTCAGGACAACATCTATTTTAACCTAAATAAATGTAATAAAATCTCAAATTCCCTCCTTATTTTTGCTTAATTGTGATCCTCATCTTTATAAATGCTTAATCGAGGGAACGTCTCACTAGTAATTTCCATAACACTTCTCATATTATCAAACATAATCCTCAGACTGACAATCATTTGTTTATTCTGATTTTTAACATGAATAAAAGTAACTATTTATTGAATATTGGAGTCTTTTATCATACTTATATATTATACCTGTTTGGATAGCTTTTCAAGTCGTACTGTATATGTAAGGACTACCTTGCAAAAGAGAATAACCTATAAATTGATCAGTTCAAATGTATTCTTGAAACATTTAGATAAAAAAAAATCTAAAATATTACTTCAAATATTGCCAGTTTTTCATGCAAGACATTACGTCAGGACAACATATATTTTAACCTAAATAAATGTAATAATAAAATTTCAAATTCCCTTCTTATCTTTGCTTAATTATGCTGGATATTATGATTTTCCTCTTCATAAATGCATAATGGAGGGAACGGCCCACTACTTTAGTAATTTCCATAACACTTCTCATATCGTGAAGCATGTGCGAACTGCTAATCGAGAGATGACGTTCTGCTGATCGGATTCATCCTTCAGTTCAGACTGGCGTTCTGAAGTAAGCAGATCGAGGTAATTAATTGATGTATAGTTTGGCTCTGACAGCCGCAGATAAGCAGGCGTGTGGGGAGAGAAAAGCTTCATTGCATTAATTAAAGAGCGCTGATAATCCGCCTAGACTGTGTTCACGTTCACAGTGATTCCTGCTGCCTTTGAGCGCTGAAACTACAGTTTAACAGGAGATTCGAGTGGGAATGAGGCTCTAGCTTGTGGATATTTGTATTACACACATACTGCAAAAAGTGGCCTACTGTGGAGCTACAATATGTGACGATGGTATCAGATTATGGAAGGCCAAACAGGCCAGAATGTGTGAAACTAACTTCTTAAGCAGTGTTAAGGCGAGACACGGCAGGCAAAAACATCGTTTTTTTTTACGGGTCAATTTTGAGATTTTGGGCTATTTGTCTTCAATAACATGTCTTCTTTCAGACTTGTGGTGAAAAAAAGTCTGAAATACACATTTAGGTCTTTATTTTACTACACTTTACTGTTTGCGTCTGTAGATTTCTCATAAATTCAACAAAAGTTGGCGTTCTTAATCAACCCGCTGCTCCGCGATCGCTGTCTGCTCTCTGTCATCACACACACCGCTGGAAAGCTCTCTCTCTCCTGTACAATGCTGTCGGATCCAAATATGGTCATTTCCTTTTTATCAGCAACCAATCGTGAAAGTAAAAGGGCTGAACGCGCAATCTCATTGGCTGATATAAATCTTTAAAGCCCGTTTTCTCAAAATGACTTTTCTCTCAAACTCCAAGTCCGAAATCTCCACTTCAGTAGCACCGATATACACCAAACTTTCCAGTCTTGTACCTAGTTATATTATGAAGACATTTACAGAGGGATTTGTAAATATATTATTCCTAGCCTGAGTTATATAACATTTTATTCCAAAAAACATGGCGAAAATCTATTTTTTAAGGCTATTGACAGTATATTCTGATTTACAGGATAACAAAAGTAGATATCCATAAATTTTTTCCCCATCTAATATGAAAAAATAATTTTTAACCTGGCTTTATCCAATACTCAGATTTTGTTTTTTTAAAATATATGCAAATTAGCGCATATTTAATTAGATATTGCCTAATTTGCATATTTAAACATTAAATTAGAGAAAACTTGTAATACATTTTTTTTCTCATCTTAATGGTAATCAACTGGGAAAGTTTCATGGTGATATCTGCTAGTTAAAAATTTCACCCTATTCACCTGTAGTGTCTCGCCTTAACACACAACTACGTGTTAAAACGTTAGTTTTGGCCCTATTGACCTTCCATACCAGGGGGTTCTGGGAAGCCTGTAGGTCCTTAAAAGTGCTTGAATTAAACATGAACTAAATTTAGTTGGAAAAGCATGTTGCTATTAAAAATGTAGAATAAGATATCTAGAATATTATATTAATATGCATAATCATTTATAATTTTGACTTGTTCCTTTTCTTAAAAAATGGTTTAAAGGTTGAAATGAATACATATATTTTTTATAAAACTCACTTTTGTCAACTTATATTATTTGAACTTTAAATCATTGTTTTTAAAAGCTTAAAAGCTTTAATTTCAAAGTTCATGTATATATTATTTTCTCTATGTTTTAATTGGTTTTAGTTTTCCTTTTTTATGGAACATTACTCAGAGTAAAAATAAATATTAAAAGCAGGAATACGAAAGCTGCAAACTGGATAAAATAATATAAAATAAAAGGTGCTGTAAAAAGCCCTTGAATCATGAAGGATATTCCCACACTGTTATTCACACGAGTGCAGACCAAGGTTATTTTCGCAAATGAAAACTGAAACTAAGACTAAAACTATTGGTCAAAAAACATTTTCGTAAACTGAAATAAAATTAAAAATTCATAATAAATAAAAAACTAAAACTAAACGAAACTAACAACAGTTACTGAAAAACTAACTGAAATAAAATAATAATTAGCAAAAATAAATAATCGTTTTCATATTTAATAAGCTCTTTACTAGTCCTGAGCAGCTGCTCATAAAGGATGCGTCTGTGGCAGTGGAATGGGAAATAATAACTCAAGGTAATGAGACGCAAGTTGAACTTCTTTTAACTTGAGCGCAGCATTTTTAGAATCCGTTTCATTTGTGAGACGCGCGTGCAACAGCAAAACAAGTCCGTCAAGCACAAACATACCTTTAATGTGCTTCTACTGTATGTTTGAGATGTCATGCTTTCATGAAGGTCGACAGGCTGAAAGGTGCTGTTGTTATCGTTGTTTTTACAAAAGATTTTCTGCTAATAATATTATTATCCATGTGGAGACACTACCGGGACACTACACACACAAGCGCGCATACACACACAGACAAACACATGCACACTACACAGACACACACACACACAAGCGCGCATACACAAACAGACAAACACATGCACACTACACAGACACACACACACACACACACACACACACACACACAAGCGCGCATACACAAACAGACAAACACATGCACACTACACAGACACACACAAGCGCGCATACACAAACAGACAAAGCACACACACACACACACACACACAAGCGCGCATACACAAACAGACAAAGCACACACACACACACACAAGTGCGCATACACAAACAGACAAATACACACACGCACACACACACAAGCGTGGTTTTTCAATGGTTTTTATACTGTACAAACTGTATATTCTGTCTCCTTACACTAACCCTACCCATCACACACACACACACACTAACCCGACCCCTAAACCTACCCATCACACACACACACACACACACACACACACACACACACACACACACACACACTAACCCCACCCATCACACACACTAACCCGACCCCTAAACCGACACATCACACACACACACACACACACACACACACACACACACACACACTAACCCGACCCCTAAACTGACCCATCGCACACACACACACACACACACACACACACACACACACACACACACTAACCCGACCCATCACACACAACATTCTGCATTTTTACATTTTCAAAAAAACTCATTCTGTGTGATTTATAAGCTTGTGTTCCTCAGTTTAGGCCCACAGTGACACGAGTCCCCATGAGTGTGTGTGCATTCAGGTTTAAATCCCCACCACGATAGAAAAACACACACACACTGCATAGATAGGCTACTTCATTATTTAATCACACTGGCTTCACAGCAGGCTGTCAGATTAATTTAGCTGTTTTGTTGTTGTATGTCCCAGTGTCACTCTGATGCACTGTACAGCTGAAAAAGTGAACTATGTTTAACAAGATTTCATCTTTAATATGAATTAGTTTGTCTGAGTTTGTCTTGTATACTTTTAAGTTCCATTTATTTGGTGCTTTGTTCAATCTCAAACCATTATTTTTATTTTTATTATTAAGATGTCTGCACAAGAGTTAACGGTAATCTCGGCAAACATTAAACTGTGCTGAAGTTAAGCGTCTCGCTTTGGTCTACCCTGGAGGTGTTCTGTTTGCTCTGCTAAACTATAATTACTAAAACTAAAACTAAATAAAATAAAATAAAAACTAAATAGAAATGTGTTTGCAAAATAAAAACTAAACTAAAACTAACAAAACCATTAATGAAACTAACTAAAATTAAACTTAAATTTAAAGCAAAATTGAAAACGATATTAAAATAAAAACTAATTTAAAAAAGCAAAACTATAATAACCTTGGTGCACACACACACACACACACACACACACACACACACACACACACACACACACACACAAGTTCACGCACACACACGAGTGCAGACACACACACAAGCGCCGACACACTCGAGCCACTAGATGGCACTGTGTTCCTTCAGACTGATTTACATGCTTATTTGTTGCTTGATTTTACTTCACAATTGCTTTTGTTTTTTCCCCTCAAAACTAAATCCTAAAACATGTCCTGCTTTAAGACTGCGCAGATAATGATGCTCTATACATTATTCATCGTCCTCGTCTCTCTTCTTCATCACTGAAGTGTCATTAGCGTGCTCTAGGATATTGATTTCATGCGAGGGTCCGTGTGTTTGAAGACTGTCTGTGTGTCTGATCTTCAACAGATTTACTGATGATGATCCTGAGCTGGACTGTGGCAATGCGTACCAGACACAAGCATCCATATCCATGTGTTGCACATTACAGTGTGTTGTTCAGAATGAAATATTGCTGAATAATGCACTATATAATGCATACTTTTTTTTTGTAAAACAGCACTTGCTTTATGACTTTATGTTGTGAACAGAAGTATGCATCGTTGTTGCATTACTTGCCTTTTTAACGTCTATACTTTCCTATAGTACATACTTGTAGTGCATGCTAAGTGTAAATGTTGCTAGTTTCATTCTGACTGCTGACATCAAGCTCATTTCAACCTAAAATTACAACCAATTACATTTTGCATGAAGAAAACAAAGCCTATTTTAGGACATTAAGATGTATTTATTTATTGCATTGCATTGCAACAGTATTTTGACAACAATTAAGCACATTTCCATTCCCTTAATGTGTTTTGTCATTTCTAGTTTCTTTGTAATTAACATTTTCCTCAAAGATGATTCTCATTACTGTCATATACAATTGAGGTAAATGCACTTAATTGTCATGAAAGATGCTAAAAAATAATTTTTAATGATCCCGAACACAAGGTTTTGTTTACTTTATGCAAATAAACGTGTGGTTACACTATCTCAATGGTCCACTTTAGACATTCTAAGTAAGTATAAGTAACTTTGCATGTCAACAATCAGTCATTATCAAGCGGTACAGCAAATAAAAACTCCAAAACAAATCAAATATAAATCATATTTATTATATTATATTATACAAATTGTACAGATGATGACATTATCATGTTGCTTGTCCATACAAACGATGGCAAACATTGATCGATGTTCACGATGGCACAACAGCGGCTGACAATCATAGAAGCGACCAGCGAATATAGAGGCAGAAATGGCGGATTCCTCCGAGAAACACGAGCGTCTGAGGGCAGAAATGCAGCACATTCGACTCTTATCTTCTGAAAACCAAAGGAAATGGAATGAAAACCTGTTATATAACTGATGAACTGACACGTTTCTTAGAGTATATGGGGTAAATATTGCTCGGCATCACTGATCCGGCCTCATCATTTCTTCCACATCCTTGTTTTCCTCTAATGGCGTGTTTTATTGCGACCTTTGACCCCGCAGGCCTATAGACCGGATTTATAATCTCGCTGATGTCATGCCCTGCTATTGTGTGCATTTGAATCTGCAAGGGAGAAAAAACAGTGGGCCGTAAATGTCACTTTTACACGCTAACCAATAACCATCCATCACTGCCAGCGGGTTAAACCACATAGAGTCGACAAATGAATTATTTGAACATTCAACGTCTTTCAGAAATGTATAGCGGCTGTGTGTATTTGTTTAACAGGGTTTGAGGGTGAAACAAAAGCTGTGTTTGATATATTTTTTTTGCAATATGCACTAAATTGTCTGCATGTACACATATTTACACTATCGTTCAAAAGTTTGAGGTCAGGAAAAGTCTCTTGTGCTGCATTTATTTGAGCAAAATACAGTAAAAATTGTTAAATATTATTAGAATTTAAAATGACTGTTTTCTATGTGAATATACAGTAAAGTGTAATTTATTCCTGTGATCAAAGCTGAATTTTCAGCATCATTACTCCAGTCTTCAGTGTCACATGATCCTTCTAATATGATTTGATGGTCAAGAAACATTTATGATTATTATTATCAATTATTATTATTATTATCTTCCATTTTTCAGGATTCTTTGATGAATAGAAAGTTCAAAAGACAGCTTTTAGTTAAATGGAATCTTTTGTAACATTATAAATATGTTTTTAAAATAAAACAACCTTTATGATCTAAATCTTTTGAACGGTCGTGTACAATGTATATCTATAACTAGATGTCTTAAATTTGTTATGTTTGCGTTTATAAAAGCGGTAATCCACTCAAGGCCGTGTGTAACAGATCTTTACTCGTGTTGAGCTTTATTTTATGCAAATTTAAAATGGTAGTAACACTTTATTTCGATAGTCCACTTTAGACATACTAACTATAACGTGTCAACTATCAGTCATTAGAGTATTAGTCGACTTAATATCTGCTAACTCTTTATTTTGATGCTCCTAAACAGATATAAGAAACTTTACAACTACATGTCGACTTATTCTATTAACCTGAACTATAACCTACAGTCTACTAATACTCTAATGAGAGCTACAGTTGATATAGAAGCTTGTTTCTGCCACAGAATTATGTCATATGTCACAATTAGACTATTTATCTCAGACTTGCATGATATAAAGTCAGAATTCTGAGGGAAAAAAATCAGAATTGCGAGTTTATTTATTTTACTCAGTCGAGGAACTAAATCTAGATGATGGAGCGCACAAGCCAAGCTTATCAGAACAGACGCTGACAGGACGCATACTAGCAGGAGAAGTACAGTACGCACACTGGCACATACTGTAACATAATTACAGTCTGTCAGAGTTAAGCAGGATCTGCACACACAGATGTCCACAGGAACGGGAACGCCCGGCATTCACAAACTCTTCCTTTATTCATTTAAAAAATGTAATGTTTTTTTTTATTTGATAGACCTCTCAGCTCTGCTTTAACACATTTCACCATGTTTTAATCTCATTTCTGTGGATTTTACGTAGAGTCCACATTGGCCTTGTGATATGCAGAAAAATAATGCTTGAAAAATATGTGTGTGTGAGATTCAACACGCTCGTAAATAAAGGCTCTAGGGCTCTTGCTGCTAAAATGGCTCAATATAAGGAGAAATGTCTTAAATTATTGCGCATTACATTTTTATTCTTGTGATAAAGTATGTTTACGAAATTAAAAATAAATTGATATAATGATGGAACCCTTTAAGCTTCTACACACTATAAAATGCTGGGTTGTTTCAACCCATGTTTGGGTCAAATATGGACAAACCCGAGAATTGGTTTACATTTGTTTTTATTAAATTGTGACCCTGGACCACAAAACCGTCTTATGGGTAATTTCTTTTATTTATTGAGATTTATACATAATCTGAAAGCTGAATAAATAAGCTTTCCATTGATGTGTAGTTTGTTAGGATAGACAATATTTAGCCGAGATACAACTATTGAACATCTGGAATCTGAGGGTGCAAAAAAATCAAAACATTGAGAAAATCTCCTTTAAAGTTGTTCATTTATGTTCACGATTGTGTTGCATTCACTCACAAAAATACATTTTTGATATATTTAAGGTAGGAAATTTAGAAAATATATTTATGGATCATGATCTTTACTTAATATCCTAATGATTTTTGATTAGATCGATAATTTTGACCCATGCAATGTATTTTTTTATCTATTGTCACAAATAAACCCGTGCGACTCGAGACTGGTTTTGTGATCCAGGGTCACAATTTTGAAACCCAACGGTTGGGTTAGTCCATATTTGACCCAAACATGGGTTGAAACAGCCCAGCATTTGTTAGATTGATGTATACAGAGCCTTTTCTTCTAAGAGTGCATGTGTTGAAAATGTCTTTGTCTCTGCTGAATGTGTCTGATGTATTAAAAGAATAAACAAGGCCTTTCCCCTCCAGCTCCAGTCAAACAACAGCGTTGTGACAAAAGCACAATTATAATGACAGTGTGTCAGAAGCCGCTCTGAAAACAAGACATGCAAGGAAACCAAGTGAACGTCTTTAAAGCGCATATGATCATGAGGAACGTCGAGTTTGAGATGTTTCTCCCAGCAGGCGGACGGAGCGGAAAAGCCATTATGATTTTAAACGTGAGCCCGCTGGCCATAAGAGCTAATGCAGAACCACACACACACACACACACACACACACACACACACACACACACACACACACACACACACACACACACACACACACACACACACACACACACACACACACACACACACACACACACACACACTGGAAAAACCCTGACACTGCCAAACCAGATTATAAATACAACCAGACGCCAACACAACAATGCTGACTTCATGGAAAACACATATAGGCTACAGCTCAGGTGAGGTGGACTGTGTTAACATGAAATCAAAATGACTGAGATATCAAAATTGACTATTCTTATGCTTAAATGGAATATTAATTATTAGCCTAGAATTTTTTTTTTCTGTGCACATCATAATTGTGTTAAATTCATGTAATCTTGAATCAGAATAACTTCCCCTCGTCTCTCTTCTCTGATGATGAGGGCGGAGCTATAACCTGTCACTCACACGAGATCAGCCAATAGCAAACCACTACCATCCAATCAATTCCCCACAGACACAATCAAGCTCCGCCCACATTTGCTCTCGTTCCAAGAAGCATTTCACTCGCTACGACAATAGCGTTTGATGCCGACTGTAATGCACATTATTTGTACAGGCTAACATTTGATAACCAGAAAGTGGTTTAGAACTTTTTGTGCAATGTTTTTATTTTTATTTTTTATTTTAATGTGTGCTTGCACTCTTTTTATTTTCAAGTAAATGCCGTTCGTTTTATATTTTAACTAATGTAATGACATTTTAAGTCTGACTAAGTATGGTATACTAAGTATACTATTGTGTGGAAACTTGTTTTCTGCCACAGAATGAAAAAAAAATAAAAAAAATAAAAGGTTTGCAACTTTTGATCTCACAATTGCGAGTTTTCATCGTGTGATATAAAGTCGTAATTGCATGTTATAAAGTCAGAATTGTGAGAAATAAACTGGCAATTACGACTTTTTTCTTGCAATTTCGACACAATTACGACTTTATATCACACGATGTAAACTCGCAATTGTGAAGGAAAAAAGTCAGAATTGCGAGTTTATTTAAATTCTGACTTTTTGCGAGTTTATTTAAACTTGCAATTGTGAGATAAAAACTCAGAATTGCAAGATAAAGTCTGAATTGCGAGATATAAAGTCAGAATTGCAAGATAAAGTCAGAATTGCGAGTTTATTTAAATTCTGACTTTTTGCGAGTTTATTTAAACTTGCAATTGTGAGATATAAAGTCAGAATTGTGAGATATAAATCAGAATTGCGAGATATAAATCAGAATTGCGAGATATAAAGTCAGAATTGCGAGTTTATTTAAACTCGCAATTGTGAGATAAAAAGTCGCAATTATCTTTCCACAGAACTGTAATTTCAGGAGGAATCCACACGATCAAGAATTTCACACGAGAGCGAACGATTTTGCGTTGACCAACAGAAAGCTGATTGATTTTAAAGAGACTTCTGTGTGAGATAATAGGATGAATATAATAAGCAATGAATATTTTTTCTTTAACACACAGCCTTTTTGTTCGTTTTTAAATGAAAAACCAAAACCGCGAGTCAGACAGGATAATGCGTTCAATCTGAACCCATATTCTTGTGATTGAGTTGGATTATGGGATGTGATTTCTGCCATGTTCACCTCATTAATAAAAGCCGTCGTCCTGCTTTTCTGTTGCTCACTTTAAATCTGAAACATCCCAGATGATCAGGCTAATAACATCATGGTCATGAAATAACCCCTCTATCCTGCATCACAACCTTCTGTTGTGGATTATCCACTTATATCCACTTATTTTCTCATGCAAATTGAAAATTGACGGCGGTCTGAAACACTGTGAAGTTTCACTCATGGATTTTCGCCCCCATGCAATTTTCAGAATAGAAACTGTCAGTATCTTTATGAATTCTGTGCAATGTTTTAACCATTTCTTGTTTCATTCTGGTCAATGCACACATGTGCCACATCGCGCTCTTGCTATTTTAAGCAGGATATGGTTCATTTTGATTTCATGTTGATGAATTAGTAAAGAAAATAAAATAAAATCAGTGTCAGTTTTCTGGATCAGGATCAGGATCAGGATCTGGATCAGGATCAGGGGTCAGAATGAACATCATGAGGTGAACATTAGCAAGTGTCAGTGAGTTAATGTGCGTATAAACACACCTTCTGCTGTTTCTAACACAAGGAAAAGCTGCTTAAACTAAAGCAGGGAAAAATCTAAATCACTTGCGATGCTTCATTGCTTTCAGAGAAATACTGAAAACATTTGCTATAGCAGCTTGTCTCAGTGTAAAAGTGAAGTGAAGCCCAACTGGACCGAAACTCGAGCTTGTTACACCATCTGCCTCTTTTAAAAGGAATAATTCACCCTAATGATGATGATTCTGTCATCATTTAATCACCATTTGTTGCACAGACATTCAGTGGATGATTTATTAATTTATCTTGTGGCTAAGAAAACAATGCAATATTCTAATAAGCATAAAAATATAGTGTATGCACAAATACAGGGTAAAATAATATATTTATGTGATGAGCTGGATTATGGCCACATAAGAAAAAAAAATCATATTTTATGTCAGATTTGTTCCCCTTATAATTATGACTTAGTACACTCAAAAAAAAAAATAAAAAAAAATGGGTAAGTCTTTTTTTTTTAAAGATTTACGAATTTTAATTGTATAGTAAAATTCCATCAAATTGAATTGAACCATCCTTGCATATTATTCATAGAATTTAAAATGAATAAAAAACCCTAAAGCTAAATAAAACATTTTGTATAAATATTAATGGATTTAAAGAATAGACCATTTAGTTTATGTGATTCATATTCATAAATTTAAACATATTTTCATTTTTTTTTAAATTTTTTTATGAATACGAATCACATAAACGAAATGACCAATTCCCTTATTCCATTAGGATTTACACAAAATGTTTTATTAAGCTCTAGTTGTTTTACTAGTTCCTAATTAATTCATATTAATTCCTAATATGAAAATGTAAGGATTATTCAATTCAAGTTGATGGAATTTTACTATCCATCCATCCATCCATCCATCCATCCATCTTCTTCCGCTTATCCGGGGCCCCAGACTTCCCTCTCCCTAGACACTTCCTCCAGCTCTTCTGGGGGACACCGAGGCGTTCCCAGGCCAGCCGGGAGACATAGTCCCTCCAGCGTGTCCTAGGTCTTCCCCGGGGTCTCCTCCCAGTGGGAATTTTACTATACAATTAAAATTTGTGCATGTGATAATTTCAACATTTTATCTCAAAACTATAACTTAGCATGTCAATTTCTCATAATCATGACTAGGTTTGGAACAACATGAGTGTGAATAAATGATGACAGATTTTTCATTTCTGCGTTTTGAACTTATTCCTTTAAACCAAACCAAAAAAGTTAACGGACAAACTTACAAAAAGCCCCCAACAAACTTTAACAGCAATATTAGTATGTTTCTCTTAAAATTTAGAGAATCTGACCTTTTTGTTTTGGACGGTGACATGAAATATTAATATAAATGTAAACAAAAACATACACAAACAAATGCACCATATACATCACAATAGATTGCTTCTCGCAACTGTATCCTCGAGTCCCTCTGGGCTCATCGACTAAATATTAATGTGGTTTTCCCATCCAGTGCATTTACCGATAGCAATCTCTTCCCATCTGTCCTCCCTCTTCCAGGATCCCGGAGTCCTTCGGCTCGTTTAAAGATGCTATCGCCCGAGTTAAACGTTCAGTATTGGTCGAGGTGTTTGCGTGACAGTCTGAAACTCTAAGCTTCACCACGTCAACAGTAGTTTTGTCTCTGTCTTGGGTATCTAAACATTATTAAAACAAGATATTATGACGTTTATTGTTTCCTACTGCATTGGCAAGTAAAGTTATTAATGCTGGGCAGTGGGTAACGATTAATCGCATCCAAAATATAAGTTTGTGTCTGCATAATATATGTGTATAATACAATGTATTTTGTATATATAAATACACACATGCATGTATATATTTAAGAAAAATGTGTTATTTATATATCAAATATTTATATGTATATATAATTTAAATTATGTATAAATTTATATACATGCAAATATTTCTGAAATATGTGTGTATTTATATATACAAAATAATTATACATTACACACATATATTATGTAAACACAAACTTTTATTTTGGATGTGATTAATCGCTTGTTGTCCAGCCCTAAAAATGACATGATCGATAAGTTATGATAACATATGTTTTTTACATTGCTTTAACTCATTTTGAATTTTTTACATTTTCAATGTAATTTAAGTTGAAATGACTTAAACATCCAAGTTGAGTGTACTTAAAAAATGTAAGGCGGCAACGTTACAATCCCTTGTGAATTGATCTTGTTTTAGGGATGTTTAGATACTGGACAAGACAAAATATTGAGAGATTTTTTTTTTTTTTTGCAAGGTATATCATTTTAACATTCATAAAGGCCCACTTCCATTGGCCAGGTGTGTTGAGCGCATCCTCAATCCTGATTGGCTGAGCCGTCTTCCTGTTTGTCCACTTCCTCTTCCTCTCGTCCCGTGTCTTTATCCGACCCCATTTCAGCTTCAGTTTTCACACAACTCTCGTTTACCTCAGCGTTTCCATCTCTTTCGCTACTTCCTGCTTCCTGTTTCTCCCCGCCAGCCGTGACATCACTTCCTGTCGCCTCTGTCTCATTCCCTTCCTCTCCCGGTTCTCTCTGCACTTCAGCCTCATTATTCAGGTTTTCCCCCCGTCGCTCGTTCATGCTTGTGTTCGTGTCTTCTGTGCTCTTCTCGGCTCCGTCGCTGCTCTTTTGATCACTTGTCTCTTTCTCTTTCTTCTTCTTGTTCTTTGGTGCGTCTTTGACGGAGTTCTTGTTGGACTTGTTCCGTGCTTTAAAGATGACTTTCTGAAATAGACAATGTCGACAGAGAGTTTTAAAACTTTTTTTTAATAAAAAGATAATGAGATGGACCTAAAATACAGATACATATTTCACGAATTGCCTCTTTAAAAAGTGTGCTTGGTTATAATGCTTTCCCATTAGGCTATTTTATCATCATTTTATGAATCACTGCTTCCATGATCAATAAAAAAAGTACAATTTATGTACACTCTTTTTATCAAAATTCTGATTGCCTATTTTTTGTAGATTTTTTTTTTTTTCATTTATTTAAATGTATTAATTATTTTATAATTCATTAAAAAAACACTGCAACATGTAATATATCTACTTTTTTATACATTTATAAAATTACATCATACATTTTATTTTATATATATACCATAATATATAATATAAATAATAGGTAATATTTATTACAAATCATATATATATATATATATATATATATATATATATATATATATAGCATTATGTTGTGTTTTCATTTTTTTATTTACATTTTTTTTATTGCTGAGTTTAGTTATTTAGCAGTAAAAATGAAATCATGAATTATACATACTGTATATTTCATTTCATTTTGCTAAATAAATTTTAAATTTAAATTCTTATAAACACACACACACACACACACACACACACACACATATATATATAGGCTGTACTGTTAAATGTATTAAAAATGCATTAAAGTATATTTGTATTGTACTAAAAACATACTCAAGTACATTTTTTATATATTTAATAGTACGTCTTTTTCACCTGGGTTGTTTTAATTAAAAGGCACCAGAATAGCCTACATGAAATGGTATTTACTCCAGTAACATTTTTCTGGGGGAGGACCCACCCACTTTTTCTTTTCTTCCGACGCCCATGGGCTATTGTGTGTTTGTGTTATGTATGAACCCACTGGGGAAAATAATTTCCTCTCTGAGGGCAATCATTTATCTTAGTTGTTATTTATTTAAATTGAAATGATCTACCTTTAGCCTAAATTATCTTAAAAATCAAAGAAATAACAGTCCATTACAATGTACAAACCATTCAGCCTACTAACCAGACTAAAAGCACTGCAAAAATATTCCAGTAATATTAATTCTCAAGTTCCCTGGCCTGAGGTGATTTTTACTGTAATCGATAACCGAGACGCAAGATGGCGCTAGTTGCGTCACGTGTGTATGAGCGCGCGAAAGACGCAAAAGTGGCGCCAATTTCAGTTAACCGGGAGAGCAGATGACGGCGTTGCTATGGACACAGATATATGAGACCGTTGGATGCCGCGATTGATTAATCAAACGTCAAGTCCAGAGAGCCGTGAAATAAATAATTACACGTCGCGTTTTGCTGTGTCGGAAAACTGTCTGAAACCAGATTAGTCAACAGGTGCTTCATATAATAACACTGTGTTTGAAAAACCGGACATCAACAGTGACAGAACTTTGGTCACGCCACCCGTGAATGAGTCGAGTCTGGACCCGCCATCGACTGTACGGTGTGAGTAAGTGTCAAAAAGCCTTTCATGCTCCACCATAACCTCTCTCTCTGTATACTGTGTGTGAGTGTATGATAATAGATGGCAAAAACTCCATTCATTTTCTCTATAGGGAATTTTCTTTCTTTTTTTTAACAATAACTTATAAACCGTTAAAGTCAGCCCTACTGTGAGCTACGAGGTTGTCAATCGATGTTATTGCTTTTGTTGAAGCAGTCAGCCCGCATGTTTTCACCTTAGTTTTATAGTAAACAGCGGAATTCTAGGTGAAAAACTACATTACCCATAATGCTGTACAGAAAATTCCACCAATCAGAGAGCTGAAACAAGCAAAACTTGCCAAAAGAGCTATTTAGCTCCGCCCACTCCCATGAAGCACTGCGAATGACGGAATCAAGTCGATATTCCTTCGCTCTCAAACTATATTTCAATGCATATTTTGCAATACATTTGCAATACATTGTTTATGTATATATAATCAACATTTTTTAAATGCATAGTTTGATATTTCTCTATCATTTGTAACTCGATTAAACTGTTCGCAATGCTTCATGGGATTGTAGTTCTTGTAGTGTAGTGCCACTAAATACAGTCTTTGTATTTTTGTCTGATTTTCAAATACTTTTTTGCTTCAAATCAAAGTTTGTAATGTTGTGATTCTCCTCGTTGCTTTGGTTCATGGACTAAAATGCTTTAACGAAGACTTTTTTTGCAATCCCTATAGAGAGCCTAAGTCCCTCCCCTCCGCTTCCGGCTCATGGGACCTTACTTCGGAAAAAATATGTATGGTAGTCAATGGCGAGAGACAACTTATCTTTTTATTCCGTCTGAACTGTGCCCTGAATTACACATATGATGTTTGTCAATTTAAAAGATAATTATGAAAGTCAAGAAAGTCGCAGTTTGTCATAAAACAGAAGAGTAACATTTAGTTTTGTGTGAAAATCGCTCAATGAACTACATCTCTCGTCTCGCACTATATGTACGTCACCATCCGTTGCTCGTATGTGTGCAGTCTGGTACAAAACACTCAGGCATGACGGCGTAACGTTACGATTATAACGTAAGACTATAGAAACAGACAGACGTTAGCTTCAGTAAAGTTAGCTTCATTCATTGAGAGAAAAGGTGACGTCACATGCGCCTTTTGGGTTTGTAGTCTCTGTAATTACGCATTTTCACAGTCTTATACCTCAACAGTTTTACATCAAACTGCGACTTTCTTGACTTTAAAATGTATATTTTAAATTGACAAACATCATATGTGTAATTCAGGGCACAATTCAAACGAGATCAAAATATTTGTTGTCTCGCGCCATTGACTACCATACAATATTTTTCCGAAGTAAGGTCCCACGGTGGTCAGCCGGAAGGGGAGGGACTTAGGCTCTCTATTGGAGAAATGAGTGGAAAAAAATACTTTCTGAACCAACACCGTTGAAAAATGCTGTGATTGGCTGTCGTCCATCGGTCTCCACCCCTGATTTGCATAAAGTATTTCTTAACGTTTTGATGCTCTCACCATTCGCTCTGCTGTCAGTCTCGGCAACCCTTTAGTTTTTAAGCCCATTTCCTTCAAGTATAGTAAACCACAGATCATTGTGATTTATAAAAGCGTTCAAAGCTGTCTTGCACTTATGAATACGCTGAATGTTAAACCGGTATCTGTGGATTCCTCAGTGAGATGCATCATGGGACCTGAAGCTCTTGCATGCCACGTGACATTTTTCTTTTTGGAAAAAGTTGATTTAGATTCTCGTCTTCAGTTTGTTATGGTTGTGAATATGAATTTACAAGACATTGAACTGCGTATGAATCTGACAAGCTTAGCACAGCGCATTTGCATTGGCCCTTTCTTACAAAAAAATATAAAAATGTAAAAAGACAACACTGCCATGTAAATAAATATCTTCAGGCAAACCAGACACGCAGTAACACCCACTACACACACACACACACACTCGCTCTGGTGTTCTTTGAAGTGACATGGAGTTAAATCTTTGTTTAAATTATGCAATATTCTGTTCAAGCGTCTTGTGCTTTTTTGCCCCATTTTATGTGGTGATTTAATGAAATGCCTGAACGCTGTAAAAACACTGCGAACACACACTATATGTGCATGTTTCAGCCGGGCAGTGTGTGTGAGTGAGTGTGTGTGTGTGTGTGTGTTTAAGAGTGAGTGTGTGTGTGTGTTTGTGTGTGTGTGTGTGTGTGTGTGTGTGTGTGTGTGTGTGAGTGAGTGTGTGTGAGTGAGTGTGTGTGAGTGAGTGTGTGTGAGTGAGTGTGTGTGTGAGAGTGTGTGTGTGAGAGTGAGTGTGTGTGAGTGAGTGTGTGTGAGTGAGTGTGTGTGAGTGAGTGTGTGTGTGAGAGTGTGTGTGTGAGAGTGTGTGTGTGTGAGTGAGTGTGTGAGTGAGTGTGTGTGTGAGTGAGTGTGTGAGTGAGTGTGTGTGTGTTTAAGAGTGTGAGTGTTTGTTTGAGTGTGTGAGTGAGTGTGTGTGTGACTGTGTGTTTAAGAGTATGTGAGTGAGAGTGTGTGAGTGTTTGTGTTTGAGAGTGTGTAAGTGAGTGTGTGTGAGTGAGTGTGTGTATGTTTGAGAGTGTGTGTGTGTTTTGTTTGAGTGTGTGTGTGAGAGTGTGTGTTTGAGAGTGTGTGTGTGAGAGTGTGTGTGTATGTGTGTTTGAGTGTGTGTGTGTGTGTGTGTGAGTGAGTGTGAGTGAGTGTGTGAGAGTGTGTGTGTGTTTGAGTGTGTGTGTGTGTGTGTGTGTGTGTGTGTGTCTGACATCAGTATGTCAGTAAGTGCGTCTGGAATAAGAGTTCACTCACCTTGGATTCTTTCTTCTTGCGAGGCAACATCGGCCTCTGGAGGAAAACGATCTGTTTGGTGGCCAAACTTCCGTCACTGGATGAGAGAGAAGCAGCAGAGTCAGAGTAGTGAGAGATCTAGATGTGATTAAACTACAGCCACACTGCTTGGTCCGGGTCTAGAGCCCCTCTATTTTATTTTTCCCAAATTCCATTTTTTACATTTAAATTTTTCTGGATTCCCTTTTTTCCCCTTCCATTTAATTTTTTTTTTTCTGGATTCTGTTCTACTGGTTAAATGAAATTTTAGTAATCAATAAGCATGTCTAATTAATTGAAATAATGAAACGTACGATGTAAAAACACTTGTTCAACATCAACAAATTAAATCTACAAAATTTATAATGTATTCAAATAAAAATGAAAAATTCATTTTAAATTTTTAGCAAACAAAGTTCTGCACAGAGGTTTAACACTGGAATTAAAACATGAAAGAAAAATTGTGATATTCCTTGAAATAGAATTTTAAGTTCCCAAACTTTTTAATATGAAGGGCCAAAAATCAAACTCGACTGAGGGCCGTTTGCTAAAAGTAAATATTTGCATCATATCCAACTAGATTATATTAATTTACATTAAAAAATAATATTTTCAGTGCAAATATATATATATATATATATATATATATTTTAAAGTCCCCCTGTAGTCAATCATTTTATCCCTTAAAATCATCTTTGATCACCAAAATTACATATTTAAACGTTTTTCCTTCATGTCTTAAAATATCTTGAATGTAACTCGACACCCTTGCCTCATTTAGTATGCGTGGTTCTATGAATATGCAAATGAGCCCCGCCTCCACTCACTCACTCAGCTCAGAGATCCACTGGTTGACGATCACACGTTGATCTGATTGGTTACAAGGTAGTTTGTGACGTCAGAAACACCAGCGATTTCAAAGCGTGTTTTTGAGACTGTCTTTGATTCACTGCAGTTTTAAGGAGAAAATACTCAGCAATAGGGCTGCACAATTAATCGAATTTCTAATCGCGATTACGATTATGGATGCCACGATTACGTAATCGTTCAAAGCCGCGATTAAAAAAACAAACAAAAAAACCCACTCTGCGTGCATTTAGAGCATGTTATGAGAGGCAAATCACAACTACTTCAGAAAACCCAGCACAATAGGAAGGAACTACCAGACAGCGACGTACGTGTACGCTGAAATAAAAAGTCTTTCACCTCAGAAAAACGGACGTTCCTGTCATGTCAGCCGTTATAGGCTACTGTGTTCGTAGCGCACACTCTTCAATTGCACGCGCAAATGCGGCGGCGCGCGCTGTGTATAAAGTGCAAAGGAAACTACGAGCATGCAACGTTGTTACGTTGTAAATTGGTAAGTCACAAAAGTAAAATACCAATAAATCACGTTACTGGTACGTCGTGTGTGAGCTGAGAAGGATTTGCATGCAGGGATGATTTTCATTCTATACACCAGGAGCAGTTTCCATGTTTCATTAACAGTTCTTGTTAGTATTGTGTATCACCATGGTAACTGTCGTTTTAATATTAACCCCAAAATGCCACTTTATTTTCACTTTGTGTAATTTTTTATATTTTAAATGACTGTGGTGGCTCATACCAACATTGTATTAGCAAAAGCTAGTTTGGGACTGCTATTTAATAGCTTTAGCATAGACCTAATGTTTATTTCTTAGTAGTCTTTACTATTAGTCATATTCTTACAATCTATGTGTATGTTAAGTAAAGGGGGACAGTGTGTGTGTTCACAATTTTTAAGTAAACATGTATAATAATATGCCTATACAGTATATATATTCAATGTAAATTGTGATAATCGTAATTAATAATCGCAATTACAATTTCAAGGGAATAATCGACAATTATGATTTTTGTCATAATCGTGCAGCCCTACTCAGCAATGGTGTCGACTTATGAATTTACACATGGTTTGTCTTAAAGCATATTAAAAACACCATAAAGACACATAAACAACACTTGGTTTCCACCACAGGGGGACTTTAAGACAAAAATATATGCTTCTTGTTGCATAGCATGGCGAGACAAACTCAAAGGTCATCTACACCAGCTAGTTTAAGTGGTTTGTTCCAGATATGCAACATTTTGCATAGCAGCCACTTCTTGTTTATGAGAGTGCGCTTGTTTATTCAGCATCTTATCTTGTATTTATAGCTCCAATAATGCTGGATGGTGCAAGAAACCCCCCCCGGAGATCTTCTTAAATATTTTAGCCGTGAGCGCTGTGGGAACATCCGGCATTGAAAGGGATGAGCAAAATAACATATCTGTTTTGTGAAATCCTGTGATGACTAAATCTCTCTTTCTTGCCGTCTTGCCAGGGCTAATGTAGAGAAGGAAGCTGCACATCATCGAGTGTGGTGAGAGTTTAGCAGTTTTGGGGTGAATGAATGCACGTTTAAAAAGTTGATAAAACACAGTTCGGTTAAGCCGTTTAATCTTCAGAGAAGATGGAGATGTGTTACTAAACACTCTCAATCTTTCTCACGCTCTGTGTTTCTCTTTACGACTCTGCTGCTACGAATCAAACGTGCCTCTGCATCTCTGGCATAAGCTTGCAATCAATACCAAATGTCTAAATCGTCCCTGCTTTGATTTTTTTTTTTTCTCCCACTTCCCATTTTCTTGCTTGTCAAGGAACTGTATATTTATTCAAGTGTTTCCTGCTTAAATCAAAGAGAAAAGCTGGATTCCTGCAAGCCTCAGTCCATTAAAATGTAAACGAGTGGGACGGTGAAATTACAGCTCTGGTCTTCAGTCTCGCCAGCATCCAAACTAAGGCACACGACAATCCCCGTCATTAAGGGCTTAATTGAATGGTAACTTCAGCATTTTTGAATGTAATGAATGTACAAGCGTTCGGTACGGCGTGATGCATATCAATGTGGGAATATTACAGAGATGCTGATAAACAAACTCATCTGCATTCTTGTGCTGCCTCATATTTTTGTGGAAACCGTGTTTCATTTTTACGTGTCAAGATTCTTTGATGAATCGGAAATTCAAAAGATCAACATTGATTTGAAATAGAAATTACTGTCAGTAAAACAAATCACACTGACCCTAATTTTTGAACAGTAGTGCAATTCTTCAAAACAGTAGTTTGCTTGTCATTTAGACATATCATGTAGATTAATTTACAGTTTTAAAGTAGCTTCACCAATACTGGTGATCATTTTAGTGACATATTATGCAAGTACTAGAGTGACCAAAATGATCGCGGTTATCAATATTATCACGGTATAGGCCTAGTTGAAATATACTGGAAATTTAGCCTAAAGTTTTATGATTTATAGGCATTTTGTCACGTTTTGGGTTTTGTTTCTTGCTCTTGTCAGTAGCCGCGTTTCCATTACCCTTCAAATTGCACAAATTAAAATTGCGAATTGAAAATACGCCCAATGGAAACACGTCAATTTCGCACAAACTCCCATTTATCGCAAAAAAGTTTTTCCGCTCGTACGAGGGGTTTTTTCAGGCAGTTCGAAAAAGAAATATTTCGCAAAACTGCAATGGAAACAGTTTTTGCGCATTTACAGGTCACCTGACGTAGATGACGCGGTGTGTTTGGACAGAATACGAGACAGAGCTCTTTATTAAATTCATAAAAGACAAAAGAATTACAGGAATAATGGATTCTAAACCTCAAATAAATGCCACAATCAAGACCTCGAAGCAGAAATGAGGGAGAAACACCCAGAAACTCCTCATATGAGCCGCTCACAGGTATAATAAGGGTCGTTCCTCACCATTAATGCTTGGATAACACACACACATCTCCTTTGATTAATAATAATGGCCAGTGCAGTGGCTGGGATATAGTACATAAACCTACCAACGTCTGTTGCCATGATTTTTGGATTTTTACTTATCGCGAGAGGAAAAAATGAAGTTTTAATCGCATAACATCGGTTAATGGAAACGCCGTCATTTCGCAATAGTTTTTTGTCGACATTTAGAAAAAAAACGCAAACGTTTTGCGCAAATCTATAATGGAAACGTGCCTATTGTCATGTTTCTATGTCTTGTCATGTGATTCCCTGTTTGTCATGTGATCCTGCCATGTGTCTTGTCATTGGTTAATCGTCTGATCATTGTTCACAGGTGTTTCTTGTCTTGTAATTAGTCTGTATTTAAGCCCTCATGGTTGCCCTGTGTCTTTGTCTAGTATTGAATGTTTCTTGTTCTTGTTCTTACTCTTGTTCTGAGTTTCCAGTTTCATGCCTTTGTTTTATGTTTGATCGTGTTCTGGAATTAAAGTTGCATTTGGGTTCACTTCAACTTGCCTCCAGTAGGATTCATTACACATTTACTGTTATCTGCTCCATAAACAATTCTACATCTGAATTGTTGAGATTTTTACAACGCTTATTTTCCATCTACCTGTTTAACAACAAAAATTTGGTCCGATTTTCACATTAGTCTGAACAAAAACGGCAGACATGCTGAATGAAAATGTAAATCTACTCTCTGACAGTAGGTGGCGCTTATGGAACAGCAGATATATTGGTAAACAAAGCAGAATAAGCTTATAAACACTACTTTATTAGGCGTTACACGGAGGGAAGATGGAAAGCAAATGTCTTTGTAACTTTTCTAAAGACAGAATTAATTTGTTCATACATTCTGTCATATAAATTCTTTCAGCACTCTGCCCTCCGTCATGCTTTCACACAAAACGAAACCTACGTTGCATGAGACCGTTTAAAATTGTGATACTCAAATACGGTTTTAATGATTATTAGTAAGTAGTAAGAAGTAATTATGAACATGAAAAAATTAATGAATATAAAATATGAAACTCTAATAATTTTTTAATTATTGTGGTTTAGCATCAAACCGGTAACCATTTCATCCCTAGTAAGGACCGTGAGTTTTACTCACATGTTGCCATGTTGTTTTCCGCCACCCAGGAAAACAAGGCCAGCCGTTTCCAAGACACTGAAAAGTGACGGTTCTGTTGTATCTAGGACAGTGTTTTGATTAATTAGCCATAGCTGCGTTGTGGCTTCTTGTGAAAGTTTAAAATAGTCCCGTAATTAATCAGCAGGGATGGAAAGCTGACGTGTGAGAGAAAGGCCAGTGCGGGAACGCATGACAGATGGAGATTACATGGTGAACTTCAGTTCGACATCGCCGGAAGCTTCCGCTTGCTAATACAGGAACCATCAGTTAGCTGGTATTGACATTTCATTACGGCGAGCAAACAGTCCTGTTCTGACTCGATGAGGTCTGAGAGGTCTTTATACCCCGAGCACTACTGGTGCGTTCAAGTCATCTCGTATAGAGCGTATTTACGAGTTGAACACACATGAACGCCACCACGATGTCGTAAATACCAGTGGGAAACTCGGGATTTTTCGAGTTGTAGGCGTGTGACTGAGAAACATGGCGGAATACCACAATACTGAAAGGTATTTAGCAGTGATATTGTCAGGCTTTTCTATTTACAGCAAAGTAAGCTAATTACCTGCACAGAATATGATGGCATTATAATATAACACTGTAATATGTTACGATAAAGTTTGCATTGGCTTCATAAATTAATTAAAAACATAAAAAACCAAAGCACACCTGATGCACATTTCTTGGTTCTTCATTTTCTAGAACTAGAGTTGCTGTATTTTTGTGTAATTAATTAAGAGAAAGTACACCGCCATCTTACTCCGACGAAAGTGACTTGAACGCACAACAAACGGCTGGTAGAGACTACACGACATTCCTCCTGGGTTAGTGACATCACTAACCCTAAAATTTACATAAACACCGCCCTTGGGAACGCGACAGATTATCATGACAGAATATGCTAATCAATGACTAGAAGATAACTACACATCAGCTTCATAAATTCATCAACTAACCATTCAGAAATGTCCTGTTGCTTCTACATGTTGTCTCTTCTTCTTGAGTCTCTCCATCATTGTCTGACTCCGGTTTGAACATAAAAGGCTAAACGTTTTTGAAATGTTCAGTGCATGTGTGTGTGAGGTAAAAGAACATGCACTCTTGAAGCTCCGCCCCCTGTGCCGGGAGCAGCAGCTCATTTGCATTTAAAGGGACACACACAAAAACGGTGTGTTTTCGCTCACCATCAAAAAGTGACAATTTTAACATGCGATATAAAAATATCTGTGGGGTATTTTGAGCTAAAACTTCACACACACACTCTGGGGACATCAGAGACTTATTTTACATATTGTGAAAAGGGCATTACACCACCCCTTTTAGGCAGTTATTTTAGCTAGGAGTCTCTACCTGTTAGTCTTGATGATGGGTGTAGGCAGCACACAAGTGAGTCTCCATCCAAATGAAGCCAGTGATTGCAGCAAGGGAATATAGTCTGTCTTCACCTGTAAACCCTGAAAAGAAAAAAAACAGTTGCTGTATAAAAATGCTACGAAGTCACACTTAAGTAGCGTTGTATTCCAAATTTACATTTGTAGGTCTTTATGAAGAATTTTTAATATAGTGACTCTGTTTAGATACACCCTCTTTGGCTCTTTTGTGGGAATGCACCGATATGAACATTTTGTCCAATACCGATAATTCTTTATATTTTAAAGCCGATAACAGATATATCGGCCGATAAATCTAAATCCACATTTTTGAGAGCCTGATTACAAAAACGAAAGTTTCAACATTAAAAGCCATGTCCCAAGCACACAATTATAATGATGTTCTCATTATAATATTACGTAGCCGATATGACAGACTTGCGCTGCACATGTTCTTACTAGATCAAGAAAATATGATCATATAACACCGATTTTATCATCACTACATTGGTTACCTATAAAGTTCCGTATCAATTACAAGGTATTGCTACTGACTTATAAAGCCCTAAACGGCTTAGCTCCAGTCTATTTAACGGATCTTCTATCGTCCTATAATCCATCGCGCTCTTTAAGATCACTAAATTCGAGGCTTTTGGTCATACCTAGGATATCCAGATCAACCAAAGGAGGGAGAGCATTTTCACATTTAGCTCCGAAACTCTGGAATAGTCTTCCTGATACTGTTCGTTGCTCAGACTCGCTCTCCCAGTTTAAAACTAGATTAAAGACGCATCTCTTCAGCCAGGCATTCATATAACATTTTAAATCTTACTGTTCAAACTACAATCTGGCCTCTAGTTCATAAATGCCAGAGGAGAACTGGCCCCGACTGAGCCTGGGTTCTCCCAAGGTTTTTTTTTTTCTCCATTAGGTCACTTGATGGAGTTTTAGGACACCATTAGGTCACCTGATGGAGTTTTCGGTTCCTTGCCACTGTTGCCTTTGGCTTGCTCAGTTGGGGATAATTTGGGGATATTAATTTAATTTTATCAATCAATAAATTTACACTAGAAACAACCTTGTTGTGTTATTTTGGTTTAATGCTGTGAAGCTGCTTTGATGCAATCTGTATTGTGAAAAGCGCTATATAAATACACTTGACTTGACTTGACTTGACATGTTGCACTTTACTGTATTTTCCTTTTTGAAGTGATCCCAATCATATTTCAAGCAATTCAGAAGCATAATTGTGAACAGTGCACATCTGAAGTGTCTCAGCTGAAGGAAATCCATTTTTTATTGGTTTTAATATGTCGGACAAATTTTCTTATCGGGCCGATAACGATAACATTATATATAAACATATATTGGCCGCAGGGCCGTACCCTGTGTATGAACGTTGTGAAATAATTGTGTAATATTAACTCTTTTTTGGTGCTGCAATGATTCGCACATCGCGACGATAACCAAGCTTCTCATCTGAGCTGCTTCAGCACTCAAACACAGCCTCAGTGTCAAAATATTTGAGATGACCAATCATAGCAAGCGGCTTTATGTTTATGTTTACGAATCCCAACGCGATGCTTCACGCTTCGGTTAGCGGTCATACAGTGCGAGATAAGATGCTAGTAGCTAAACTAAACAGCTGTTTTACGATAGAAGTTTTAAAAGACCTACAGAAATAATCCGTTTGCAAAGACTGTATTAATCAAAGCTCAGCTTTGCGAAGGGGAGATTTACAGATTAAAGGGACCGAGAGAAGAAGAAAGAAAGAAGGTGATGGAGATGAGAGAGGAAGAGCAGGAATGAGATTGCTAAAAGACAGTAGAAACTATAATCTCAATTTAATAACACAAGCACATATTAAATATATTACCATTATTGTTGTATAAATATATTTGTATACCTCAAATGTGTTTGAATATTTCACCAGTATCTGCACTGGGACTTTTCACTGTTTGTATTACTCCGCTTGTCTGTGTTTGTGCAACTTGCATTATTAAGCCAGTAGGTGGCAACAAGTGACTGTCTTTATGAGTGAGCAATTGAGCCATTAAATTAACAGATTAGTCCAAAAACATTGATTAATTTAGGAAAACTGAAATTTGATGCTCACACTAATTGCTCATTATGCCTCTGGACACATAAGGATTGCATTGGCGTTTGATTGAAATGTAACATCTATGCAAAATAATCCTTGAATCATTTCTTATGTAAGGCCATTCCCGTTTCAAATATGTGATTGTGTATTGTCAACAATAAGCATAAACATTCTGCATTTCCATTTTGCAGTGTGGATCATTCATTGTGACATTGAAGCTGATTCTCATGTTTAAGAATCTGTTATCTGATAAAATACTTTATGACATGCTTTTAAAGCTACTGTTGTCCAGTTTTTGGCCTTCAAACACCTTAAAATGCACGTCGAAATCAGGAAAATTGAACTTTTTCGAAATCACTTTTGGGACCTCTGTGTTTATAAAACCCTGCGTACGGCCCTGATTGGCCGATACCGATATGGTGGCCGATATGTCGTTCATCCCTACTTTTTTGTTCTTTTTATTTTCTTGGACATTTGCTTAGATATATCAGAGCAGCATTCTGTGAATAATTAGCATATTTACATATCTATCTTAAAATGATTAATAATAATTAGCATAATTATAATTAGCATATTTACATATCTATGGTAATTGTCTGGTATTGTAGTTTATACAATAATAATGGTAATATATTTAATAGGTGCTTGTGTTGTTAAATTGAGATGATAGTTTCTACTGTCTTTTAGAATAATTAGCATATTTACATATCTATCTTAAAATGTTGACACACACAACTTCTATTAAAAAAACTGCTTGTCAATCTTTTGAAAATTTCGTTCTAAGGATGTTTATGGATAAATGCTAAATAATTTAAATTATAATTTATGTAGATATAGATACATTGATTTATCGTGATCGGAAATACTATGGGTAAAATTAATACATTTAATTTTAATGCATGTTTATAGAAAGAAAAAGAAAAAAACAGACCAAAAGTTGTTGACTTGATTTGGACACATCCGGTCTGATACACTTCAAGTGATAAAGATTAAGGTTTAATTTCTGACCCGCGAATATAACCCCGCATTCATGTGTAATTCAGAGAGGAAAGTGTTGATCAGCAGGGTTGTTTTGAGCAGTTAGGCATGTACTGTGGTTTTACAGAGAAAGCTTGTACCCTAATTTCAGGAAAGCAGTGCGGTTTAACGGCGGTTCTCAAATAGAAACCATGTCGTGTGTCAGGCACGCGCGCACACTCATGATAATAACACAAGACAGCGCTAGATGACAGTGCTTCACCCGCAATTATATGCCACAGGTTTTGCATGAATTCGTTTATATGTGAGTCACTCTGGAAAGTTCAGAATAGATAACAAAATGATGACTTCCTTTTGACTGCCTAAGACAACAACTTAACCCAGTCGAACCTTCCTAATAAGTGGCTGTTTTTGTAAAACGTTTTATTAGGTAGGTTGGTTGAAATATTATTTATTTGTTTACTTGATGCTTTTAAGAACTGAATGTATACACACATGCACACACACACACTGCGCAAAAAAAGGGCCAAGCCTAAAATGGCTAAACAACACTAAGCTATTAATTGTCTTAACGTTCCCCTGTGGTGAAAATCCAGCTTTTAATGTTGTTTATGTCTGTGTGGTGTTTTTAATGTGCTTTTAGCTGAGTATTTTCTCCTGCAGTGAACCAAAGACAGTCTGAAAAACACGCTTTGAAATCGCTGGTGTTTCTGACGTCACAAACTACCTTGTAACCAATCAGATCAACGTGTGATCGTCAACCAGTGGATCTCTGAGCTGAGTGAGTGAGTGGAGGCGGGGCTCATTTGCATATTCATAGAACCGCGTATACTAAATGAGACAAGGGTGTCGAGTTACATTCAAGATATTTTAAGGCATGAAGAATTCTTTTTTCCAAGGAAAAAACGTTCAAGCGCAAGAAGACGCGAAAGATACCTCGCCATAGTAACCCCAGAAAGCCATAGTCGGTGATGTCTTAAGTGAACGTAAACAGTCAAGAAAGAAAATGGATGTGTAACAGCATCATTATATTGGATCTGTGCATTGTCTTAAAGTGACAGCAGCCTAATATACCTGATGTTGTCTGTTTTTAATGTTAATCAAACAACAAAAGACTCACTGCAAAAACTTTTGTAACTTTAATTATGATTAATCTATATTTAATTTATAAAGTGTAGACTATGCAGTGTTCTTTTACATTTGATTACTTTATTCAATTTCTGTACGTAATCTGTATCTAAAGACTGTTAGACCTGAAAAGCATGCAAATAATACCAATAAATAATGGATTATTTCCTTCAGCTGAGACACTTCAGATGTGCACTGTTCAACATGATGCTTTTGAATTGCTTGACATATGACTGGAATCACTTCAATGGTTCAGTATGGAAAATATGGTTCAGAGCAACATGTGCAGCACAAGTCTGTCATATCGGCTACATAAAATTATAATGAGAATATCATTATAATTGTGTTCTTGGGACATGACTTTTAATGGTGAGAATGTTGTTTTAGTAATCAGGGTCTGAAATAATGAATACAAATTTGGATTTCGATTTATCGGCCGATATATCGGTTATCGGCTTTCAAACATAAAGAATTATCGGCATCGGCCAAAATTTTCATATTGGTGCATCCCTAAATATTTTGGCTAACCTTTTTTTTTTTGCCCAGGAGTGTGTGTGTATATTTACCACAATGCATTGTGGGAATCAGGGCTCGCAAAATTTCAAAATCGCTGGTGGCACACACAGATTTTGGTAGCCCGAAATGAATTTTACTAGCCCAAATAAAATTGGAAAATTGGTTAGAAGTCAAAACATCAATCAAAAACTTTCAAAACACAAATATCAACAATAATGGGACAAAAATTGGATATAAAATAATCAAATTAGAATCATCAATACAAATATGCATCTGGTTCTAACTGAACTGAAATGTGTGTGACCAGTGTGGAACATGAATCAGTCTGAGTCAGATTCTGAATCGGAGATATCAACTGAAGTGCGCAGCTCTTGTTGTTTTAAAGTCTGACAACGTTAAAAGTGTAAATTTTCTGATGGAATAATTCACATATTGAAGTGTAGCAATAAATAATAATGTTCTCTTGTGGCTCGCACACAGTCTTCACTCGGACGCGCTCCTCAATCTATCGGCGTTGCGAAGACTCTCTATACACAAACGTTATCCCTGCTTGATATACAACCACTGATGAACATATTTGGATTTGATGAGAAAAAAAAACCCTATACGAGTGCGGATTAGAACCCGTAACCTCTGACACGCTTGGCAAAAGACCTGCCACTAGACCATTGAAGAACTCAAGCAGAGTGTGCGGATCTCATTAAAAGACTAATTAAACCCAATGTAACTTTACTATTGAAATTGATTTCTAGACATCATAATGTTATTTTTTTACATTCACATACCCCCCCCCCCCCCCTCCCTCCCTCCCTCCCTCATAGGTCATATTTTCCCTTAAAATAACTAGTCAATAATGTGAATAAAGGGAGGAATTTGATTACACTATTTCAGATAGCCCGTCGGGTAGGCCGGTAATGCAGTTTGGTTGCCCCGGGCTAGCCCCGGGACGTCGGGCTAGCCATTTTGCGAGCCCTGGTGGGAATGCCTTCAGTGCACAGAACACATGTGATGCTGCCTCAAAATCACCTCTCAGGATCTCTGCCGACGTAGGCTTTGGGACAGAGCCAGACTCCTAGTTTAGTCTTTTGTGGAGGTTGTGTTTCAACACCCTTCCTAGTTATGAAGCCCCTTTGCCTAGATTGGATGACATTGTTGTCTATCGTGTGTTGAGAGGCCCGGGTTTCTGTCGAAATGTTTTTTTGGGTATTTTCATTGGCCAAGGCCAATCCTGTGGGGAATCCAAATATGTGAGAAGAGGTTTTTGTTGGAAGACGTCCCAGTAGTGGACCCTGTTAACGGCTCCACACACTTAAAAGTGGAGGAGAATTAGGTCTGTTTAATGGCTTTCCGTTGCTGCGAGATTGTGTGAACATCTACATGTTGTTGAAGTGCTACACTCTTTCAACACGGAGGTGAGTGAAATAGAGCAGAACCAAGACTCCTCAGAGTCGTAAAGTCAACATAACAGCCAGCTTTCGTAATGTGGAGCATTTCAGAGTGAAGAAGGATGATTAATGAGAAAAAACTTGATTTTATCCATCAGTAATTGATTGGATTGTGAGATAAAGAATTGAGTCCGATGGTCTGAGAGGAGGAGATGATGTCATCCAGGATAGAAAAAGGTTTCAGAGGTGGAGAAACTTTTTAATGAAAGACATTTCTTTAATAATGTGCAGGGATCATTCATTATAAGACCAGGAGTGTATATTAGGAACTTAGATAGGGTCAGTTGTACTTCATGTTGACTTTGAAACTGATGTATGCGATTTCTTTCTTTCTATAATTAGAGGACTGTAATACGTATACATGTACGTCATTTGTTGGTCGACTTTGTGTAAGTGTCAACATTGTGGTGTTTTCAAAAGTAACACTGATAAATAGGGCTGGGTATCGTTCAAAAATGTTCGATACCGATACCTTGACTTCGATACCGGTTCCTGAACGATACTTTTTCCGATACCAATTTTATGAAATCCGTTTTAACAAGATTACATTACATATTACCTAAAAAAAAACCTTTGGTTTTATTTTTTCATTTTGTTCACTTTTTTTTACAGACTCAAATACTCATAAAGGCCACTAGGGGCCGGAATATACGCCTCGCGCTCAAGCGCACGCATAAACCTTGCCGCAAAACAAAAGTAGCCTAATGATTATGAATGTGTCGGGAAAAAATAGCAAGGAGACATTTTAATTGTTTGTTAATAAACTAGTGTTTTCTGAGTCAGTAGGCGAGTTTCCATTACAGATTTGTGCAAAACTTTTGCGATTTTTTTCTAAATGTCGACAAAAAACTATTGCGAAATGACGGTGTTTCCATTAACCGATGTTAAACCGACTAAAACTTAATTTTTTCCTCTTGCGATAAGTTATTCCAAAAACCATGGCAGCGGACGTTAGGTTTATGTACTATATCTCAGCCACTGCACTGGCCATTATTATTAATCAAAGGAGATGTGTGTGTGTTATCCAATCATTAATGGTGAGGAACGACCCTTATTATACCTGTGAGCGGCTCATATGAGGAGTTTCTGGGTGTTTCTCCCTCATTTCTGCTTCGAGGTCTTGATTGTGGCATTTATTTGAGGTTTAGAATCCATTATTCCTGTAATTCTTTTGTCTTTTATGAATTTAATAAAGAACTGTCTCGTATTCTGTCCAAACACACCGTGTCATCTACGTCAGGTGACCTGTAAATGTGCAAAAACTGTTTCCATTGCAGTTTTGTGAAATATTTCTTTTTCGAATTGCCTGAAAAACCTCCTCATGTGAGCGGAAAAACCTTTTTGCGATAAATGGGAGTTTTTGTGAAAATTACGTGTTTCCATTGGGCGTATTTTCAATTCGCAATTTCAAGCTTTCTATATGCCTGTATTTCTCATGTCTGTGAGCCGAATAGCCTAAACACAGAGTTTCTGTTAATTTGTGACGCGCTTCAGTTCTTCATCTTGTCGCAAATATTGCATCGCACACTGTTAACGCCGAGCCTGGTGAAATGTAGACACACTTTTGATCTTTTGCACATCTTTTCCATCTATGGGAGTTGGGACTCTTACACACTACAGCCACGTCTCTGGGTGTAACCGGTGTAAACTAGTGTTTTTCCTTGATGTCTCGCCACAGCCAATCATGCTTCATGCTTACTGGCTCACTGACGTTGATGAGATTAACCCCTTAGGTCTCGAAATTTGGTACTGAACGACAAGAGATGTTTTGATACTCGATGGTATCAAGGCAATTCGGTCGGCGCCCAAATAAATATCGCACTCGATACCCAGCCCTAATGATGAATTACATTTCACAATATATTCACATAGAAAACAGTATTTTAAATTGTACAAATATTTCACAGTATTACTGTTTTTACTGTAGTGAGCAGAAAGAGTCTTCAACCAACCCCAAACTTCCTCCAAAGCATGATGGGAAAAATATCAAAGACTGCACCAGAAGATCTGAGAGATCTATTTCTGTATTTAACCTTCTCAGTCAAAGAAGCAGATTTCAGCTCACACACTTCCATTCTCGACAACCAAAAATAGCTTTTTATTTTACACCTATATCACACTTTTCTACCCGGGGTCCACCGTGTCTGTCACAGACGTTCAGCTGCCTGTGCTTTGCTATATACAGTCAAACCAAAAATTATTCAGACACCAGACCAGATATCATTTTTGATGTATTTTTTTTAGTGCTGTCAGTTAAACTCGTTATTAACGGCGTTAACGCAAACCCATTTTAATGGCGTCAATTTTTTTTAGCGCGAGATTAACGTTCTTTTTGGCCTAGCAAACGTTGTGGGTTTTTTTCACATGCTGTTGCAACAACAAGTAACGTTAGAAAAACTACAACACCACACCGGATCTAGCTAGACCGGACACAAAACAACAGGCACGCCGCACACACTTGTTTGGGCTCGCGAGCCGGCCGAAGAGTAGTAGGCTAACGTTACGTTTGAGTGGATGGCGAGCGCGAGACGCCGAAATGGATGCCAATAAGATTCCGAATGGAAAGTTTACTTTTAAAACGTTGCCAAATGGTTCCATTGACAGACCAAAGTGATCTGTGTGTTTCGTCGTTGTGAACTGAGCGATCATCGCAGCTCGTCCAGTCTGAAACACCACTGGATGGCCAAGCACACACACAGCTGATGCGAACTCTGATGCGATTATTTGCTCCGAGTGAGAATGTTAGTGTGAAATTGAACACTAGTATATGCCAATGTTGTTTTCAATAAAAAAACATTTGCACAAAGCAAGCCGATCCACTTTTCCATGTTGATAAGAGCATTAAAATGAGAAAAAATAATGGGACAAAAAGAAATCAAGGGACATTTAGAATAGATAAAAATGTGCGATTAATTGCGAGTTAACTATGACATTAATGCGATTAATCGCGATTAAATATTTTAATCGTTTGACAGCACTAATTTTTTTACTAGTGGGAGCAGGCCTGACACTATAGTTAATTTATGTAAGTGAGGATAGCAAAATTTGACATATTATACCAAAACACTTCATACAGTGACTACCAGTAAAATGTATAAAAATTTGGGACCAAAAATTATTCCGACTCTTTGACCTGATTATGTTTTCTTAAGTGTTTTTTCTTTAATTGCTAATGCTCTTTTTACACACAGACTGAACAAAATGAAGCATTGCTTGGTGATTGGTTGAGCTAAACTGGTATTATCTAATTGTATAGTTAAATTTAACAGCTGACAGATATTCAACATAATTCATGTGTGAGACAGTCTAACAGAAGGACGGACAAAACCAGTCAAATATCCACTGAGTTCATAACTCTAATTTTCCGTACTATAGCGAATAAACTGTGATAATGTGAGAAATGTTGACGGTGTCTGAATAAAATCTCTCGTTCTGACAGCAACCGCCCGCATTAAAATCACTCATCTCGCACATCATAAAGTTGCCAAAAACTCGGTTTATGTGGAAACAGACTCATGAAAGATTTGGAAATCTGATTCTGATCCGTTTCCGAGTCGTGTAGTTCAGCCACATTCACACAGACAAAGAAAAGTGTTCTTTGAAACGGCAGGTCGCATGTTTTCCTCACCTCCACAGGAGCCTTAAAGGTTACGTTGCCAAAGGACGTGTTTTAATGGCCTATCTACAGTCTAGATATCACACTGCTCCAGTGACTGCACTGACCTTCACACTTCACCTTCAGCTCTAACTACATACTAAATATATAATGCCAGAGGAAAATTATATGGCTCAGGGAACATAATGGCGTTTCATTGAAGCTCCTACTTTGATGTTTCTCTTGCAGCAACTTGAACTGCCTTTGACTTTGTTGAGCACAGTTTGAGACATTGTTGAGTGTTTCTCTCATGCACAACACTTTGCTGATTTTGTTATCGGCATCCTGATGCGATCGCGTTATGGTAATCTTATTCCAGCTCTAATTGGGTTATGCTGTGTGCTTCAAACGGTCTAATCTACGTTTACTTATTAGCTTGGTTAACTTGGTCAACTTTGTTAGATCTCTCTCGTCATGATCCAGTGAGAAAGAGTTTGATGATTTTTTGACTCATTCCTAGCCTTTATAGTTGAATAAATCCAATCCAAGCAGTAGAAAAACTGCTTTCAAGAAACAAGATACAGATGTTGACATGCTTCAAAACATAAATCAGATTCTCCCATAGACTAAAGTTCACATCGCGTCAGAATAAAGGGGCAGGGCCTGGTTGAGTTAGTTAGTAGTGTGTTAAACTGGTGGTTATGGTAATTTCCCAAACACACTCGAAGCGCTCGACCAATCACAACACACTGATTCAGCCGACCAATCAGAGCACAGTGTGCTTTAAGAAGGAGGGGCTTCATAGAGACAGGAACTAAGCAGGGCTGTGTTTCCCGAACGCATCGTTAGCTAAATGTTCGCAAGTTCCGTCGTTATCAGCAGTTCAACGAGTCGGTGTTTCCTGAAACCATCGTTCCAACGAACATTCGCAAACAGCATCGCAGAGTTGTGTGTGTGTAACGACAGATCTCGACCTGTGGTTAGAAGAAGAGTTTCTAGTTTGCATGACATGTGGACTCAATAAATCCTGATCTTGAGCAAAATAATCAAGCTGACATTCAGAACAACCTGTGTCTTTAATTTAGAATACATACAAATGTCATTTACGCCTTTTAGTTTGTCAAGAGATTTAAAGTGTAGTTCTTGAAGGCAGAACACACGTTCTTGCATGTGTGAACGAGCTCTAGTGTGTAAGAACGAGCCTATGATTGAATCTGGAAATAAAGCAAAATAACTGAGAAAAATGAGAAATAGTCCTCAGATGCATGTCTGTGATTTATAGCAAAACATCTAGCGTTAATTTAAAAAAGAAGTTATTACTCCATAACCTGTGTGACATCATTAACCAACATGGTTGAACGACCAATTTGGGACAATATGGTTTCGGGGAAACAGACGTGACTATAGTTGATTTCTTCAACGATGCATCTATAGTGAACTTTGTATTTTTACTTTGAAGATTATGTCTCATTGAATTGTTCTGGTTCATGGTATTAATTAAAAAATAATAATATAAAAACTGTCATGTCTAGTTGTAGACCTACAGCAGACTCTAGTATTAGTTACCGCATTAGAATAAGATTTCAGACAGACCAGGTTGAGTTTATATAATGTTATATACCATATGTTTGGTATTAATGATACATGGAGACTGTTTTTAATATACAGTTTGACTCCCAAACTCAGACCAGAATGCGTTATCTGGACTCAAACTGGACTGGGATGGAGAATATTAAACCAAAGCTGTGATTAATATGACACTGACCTGTTTGTTATTTTAGTATTATTAATGTGTTCATATTGTGAATTAGCCTTTACTGGGAAACTGGTTGGTTCAGGCAGTTAATGGACTTGTTCCAGACGTCCTCAGGCCGTGATCGTCTGTGTTTACTCACAGAAGGACGCAGGAATCAAGCATTGCAGAAACTGTTCTCATATTCATGTTGATCATTCCAATATCCTAATTTCTTAGTGACCGGACAATGTTCAGGGCTCTTTATACAGGTAGAGCAGTGTTTTTACTTCACAAACAGAGAATTACAGTCATTGCAATGTCAGCACGACATGACTAACAAAGCTCTGCAAAAACACAGAATTTAGCCTATTTTTTTAATCCTCCACATGGAAGCCAATTTCTGCCTTAAAGGAAAAAACATGAATTAAGTGACTTATATTTATTTAAAAACATTAAAAAAAATTGTGTAATTTTTTCACTTTATATTTCACAGGCTCTCTCTTTTTTTAAGGTAAATTTAAGGCAATTATCTTTTTATTTATTTATTTTTTAAGACTGCTTCCACCATAGAGTAAAAAAAACAGGGTTCGTACGGGTGCTTGAAATCCTTGAAAATGCTTGAATTTTGATGTTGTGTTTTCAAGGTTTTAAAAGTACTTACATTTTGGATAAAATGCTTGAAAATGCTTGAAATTGTAACTGTAGTTCTTTCACAACAAATACCTATCTGACTCAATAGTTTGTTTATTAAATGGAGAAATAAAATGTTACCCTTCCAGGGTTTTTCCTGGGTCAAAATTGGTCTTCGGTGGTGGCTGACCGGCATGGTCATCCACACACAGCAAAGAGTACTCTAGTACCCACATGATCCGCAAGCCCAATATTGACAATAAATGTTAAATTTAAAATAAACACAAAGAAACAGTTTGTGATTTTTTTTTTCTTAAAGAAAAGAAAGTAATTAAATGAACAAATATGAAAATAAAACAAAACATAGACTTCACTGTATAAATTATACATTGATACTTATTAAAGCTAAAGTTATCAGTAAAGAGCAGTGAGTGATTTTCTCTTTGCATTTTGTTGTCTTATTAACATTAAAGGGATAGTTCTCCTAAAAATTCAAATTATCATTATAATTATTATTATTATTAATTATTATTATTATTATAATTTACTCTCTCAAGTTGTTTTAAACTCGAATAAGTTTCTTTCTTCTGTTGAAAATAAAAGTTATTTGGAAGATTGTGGGTAACCAAACAGTTGATGTACCCCAGTGACTTCCATAGTATATTCTCCTATGAAAGTCAATGGGGATCAGCTACTGTTTGGATAGCCACATTCTTCAAAATATTAATATTAGAAAAATATTAGAAAATATTAGAAGGAAATTAATAGAGGATTGGAACAACAGAGTGCGTAAATGATGAGATAATTTTTATTTTTGGGTGAACTATCCCTTTAAGGACAAGCGGCAGCGTGTTTACTATAACTACTGTCTCTTTAAGAGTTGCGCGCGACGCGTCTAATATACACGCATTTGACAAGCAGATTTTCTCTCAATTTTCTCAAGTTTGCTTTCACTTTAGACATAACCGACTATGGACACGCTGAGGAACGCACACGTTAGAACAGCGCATCAGCACGCAAATTAAATGTTTAACCGACAAGGCATTAAAGCACATGCAAATTATGAACTGCAGTGTCCCGTTCCGCTGCGTTAACATTTTATGTGAACATACGTCGCGTTGTTTAGTATGTTGGGAGGCGCCAGAACAGATATAATGCACGATTCTACGATATTTCTTCAAAAGCAGATCGTGGAGACATTTTAATCGTCCACGATCAAAAATCGTCATATCGCACACCCCTAAAAATACACTTCAAACTGGATAGATTTTTTTTTATTTTTTTTGCGTTTATTTAAAGTTATGTCAGTTGCATGTGCGGAATGCTTGTCACAAGCTGTAAGAGAAGATAAGGCAACTTTTTTTTGACTGCAATTCACACCCAGCGCTAATTCAGCAAAAATATTCTTCGAATGCACCGCGTGAAACATGGATTCGTTTAGGATCAGTTGATTTTGATGCGAGGGAGAGAGCAAAGACAGAACTGAAGACGGAGAGTGCCCGCGCGGGGGTGGGGCGCTGTGATCGTTTTCGCCGTCACTCCGTCAGTAGCCTGCTTCACTCACAAAACCCAATTACTGATCAAATAAGGCTTTGGCGGGACAAAAAATCGTTTTGGCGGCCGCCAAAAAATTTTCAATGTAGGAAAAACCCTGCCTTCAGATACAGTGCGTTTTGCGCTACGCTGGCCAGAGCAAAAGTAGGCGGAGTTTTCATTTTGATTTCCACGCTTGTTTGGATGCCCCGTTTTTATTGGCCGCGCGGGTAATCAAAAAGTTGAACTATTTTTAACTTTGACCGCGACGTGCGCGCAAGCTCGCCAATGCTGCGCTACGCTTTGGTCGACGCAGCAACAAAACGTCCTCGCGCGGCGCAAGCCATTGAAATAACTTCAGTTTTACAGCCTGAAAATCACATTATCTGGTTAACAAAATTTGGACATTAATATTATGAAAAGTATTATTCATAGGCATTATCTACTTAGTGATACATTTTGAAAAATAAAACTTGTGATTTTCTTAAATATCTGATTATGAAACAATTTTGGCTGTTTATAGCATTATCTCTTTTAATGTGATAAAAACACTAAATAATAATGTTGACTATTGGGTATGTAATTTACGGTGGTTTAAGGTGCTGGAAAAAGCTTTAAAATGGACCTTGAAAAGTGCTTGAATTTGACCTTGGAATAGGTGTATGGACCCTGAAAAAAACATATATAACATGTACTTTAAAATATATCAATGCACTGTATTTCTTGTAATTTTGACCTGATATCTTACAATTCATAATTTTCAGCACTTCTGGTCCATATTCAGCTCCTGCTTCAGTATTGCAATCGTTACAAATAGAGGGACATTAAAGTGAAAAACACTTAAAGTGCCCTAATGTACTAAAACAGTGATATTAATAGACCAAATTCAGTATAGCCTTATTGATGATGCACTATATACAGACGAGCTCAGAATATGAATCCAACTCACTAAATGGTTAAACGTTTTCTTTATAATGCTTTTCTATGGGAAAATACTTAATGAGAAACCTTATATTCTGGGCTTGCCTGTATATAGTATGTACAATATCATTAATAATGTGAATACTGTATTTGGTCTGTTAATATCCCTGTCTTACTACATTAGTTCATGACCTGGTAAAAATGACTGGCGGTCAATAGAGGAAAGCCATGTTTTACCCTGTGATGTGAAAACTATGAATTGTGACTTTACATCTTTAAAATGCAACTTTTTTCTTATAATGCTGTTCAGACCACATGATATTAGCCTGATATATTTCTTTTTTTGGTCATTTCTGATGACAAGACAGCCAGTTCAGAACTAGGACCCTGAGTGATCCCATTGGTAGTATTTTTAGCGCCTGCATTAAAATTCCTGCAAAATCACGGTATGATTTATATAGTTTAAAATGTGCTATAATGACCATTAATGTTGTTTAAATTACATGGTTCATATGCTAGTGTATAACTGAAGCTATAGATCTTTAGAATATTGTCTTTTAACTTCCGTTTTGCGGTCGCTCTGTATATTTCTATGGCATTTCTGTCCAGGAGTAATTAACTTTTGAAGAGGATTTACTTAATGTAAAGTTATCATGAGGACTGTAATGTTTAAAGCAGATGACTTAACAAATGTCAGTCGACCGAGAAGATTTGAAAACGAGCCGTTCATTCATAAACACGCAAAATCGCGGTGAAAATACAGACCGGAAGTCAAAAGACAACGAGCGCAGCGCTGAAAAGGGGCGGAGCTACAGAAGGTCTATAGGCTAGGTTGTGAAATCAAGCATTTCTTGTTCTTACTGTTGTTTTTTTTTTTAAGTTCGCTTATGTACTAGCATAGCATACATCTACCTGATTAGCCTGCTAGCTTAGCTTATACTATATTAGGTATGTGTTTTGCTTCCAATACAGTTTCCAAATACATGTTAACTCGATTTTTCAGGACACGCCTTCTCGGTGACATCACGCATGTCGTTAAAGATGGTGAGCAATGATTGGTTGGGAAGCAACGTGCAGTCTGACATGTTTCTTGTCCACGACACAAGAATTTGTCAAAATCACATAATCTGAACCCTAGAGCTGCACAATATATCGGAATTATCGAAATATCGCAAATGTATATATCGCGATATGAATATCACAACGGCTTGCAATAACTGGGGCCATGAACAAAAGACAGAGAAAATCACTCGCTGCTCTCGGCTGAATAACTTTTGTAGCTTTAATAAGAATCAGGATATATTTAATTCATACAGTGAAAACTAAGCAGTGTTTATTTTTACATTTGATTATTCAGTTTGTGTTGTTAAATAACCCTAATGTAGGATAACCTGAACCCTGTGGTTTACACTGATGCTAAAATAACTCTTCTGATATACATTAAAACACTGATGTCCACTGTCAGAAGTTTAGGGATGTTTTCTTGCCACAAAAAGAATGTGAAACACGCATGTAGGTTAGATAATTTTAAATATATTTTAAAGATAGTTTATTTTTCACTCTTCAATAAGCATTATTGAATATCGCATTATTTAATGAGTTATCGCAATTTTTTTCAAAACTTTCCTCAAAATTCTTCAAAAAAGCTTTTCTACTCTACAGGCAGAAACAGGAGTCGATGCGCTCCTCTTCATAACACACACTCTCCTCTTCATAACACACACTCTCCTCTTCATAACACACACTCTCCTCTTCATAACACACACTCATATATGGAGAAAGTGTGATAAAAAGCTGTTAAGGCAATTTCCTTCTCAGTGGATCAAAACTAATAAGTGTTGCTGTGAGTAAATCTTCAAGGATTATTCCTCAAGGAAATCTAGAATGGAAAGCTGTTTTCCTGTGGTGTTCCAGGAGCTTTAGTGACGGAGGCCTTCATTGCATTACATGTCCGAGGTTGAACCGCCTATTGATTTTCCTTTACGCCGAGAATAGAGTCCTCACTCAGCCGGACCCGTATTGAACACACACGGCTCGGTTACTCCGGGACAAGTGCTTTGGAGGCGTGTGCGTACAAATAAACATTTACGTACTATTTATAGGTATAATTTTGAATGATGATGATATCAATTTATTTATTTAGTTAAATATTAAATTTTGAATGTATTCATTCATTTAGTTGTGTTTTTATATGAAAACATCATCATATGTGGAAATATTCAGATAAATAAATGCAGAAATACTGCATTTATTAAGTAACTACAATTTGTAAACTTATAAATATATATATACATACATGCCTACATAGATTATATTATATTAGGCTATATTATATTATGCTATATTATATATAGTATATTATACTATACTATAATAATAAATAAATGCAAAAATACTGCATTTAACTAACTACAATTTATTAACCAACTTAAAAAAAACATTGTGTGTGTGTATATATATATATATATATATATATATATATATATATATATATATGTATATGTATATACACACATACATACATACATGCCTACATACATTATATTATATTATTATAATAAATAATTTAACTAAATTAACCAATTAACCAAAATTATATATATATATATATGCATTTAACTAACTACAATTTATTAACCAACTTAAAAAAAAAAACATTGTGTGTGTGTGTATATATATATATTCATCATAACTAACTGCAATAAATAAATGAATAAATCAATTTTTTGAATGCTATCATCATAAATTATTATTTGTAGCGCTACATTAAAAAGACACTTCTTCACCAGTGAATAATGTGGAGTGATTGTCTGATGTTATTATAGAAACATGATTCACGAGACGTTTGAGATGAACGCACCGGCTCATTGGAGGCAGAATATCAGTGACAGAACGAGACCGTGATTGATGGGCTGACGGCAGACATCAGCTGAACATGTCAATTCATAACGTCTCCGTGCGTTAGTGAACACAGCCTTCTGTCCGAGGAGGAGTCTGCAGATCTGCATGAGTCCCATGTCCGGGATAGACACGCAGTTCACAGGATCGTTAAATTACAGTCGTATTGAATGCTGGGAAATGTCGAGCAGACTTGGGTTTGAGCTCTGGCTGTCGGGCGAGTGGCGCTGAGTGACGCTGGGCAGAAACTGTGTCCTTCACTCAGACACACCGTCACGGCCGAGCAGAAGAGAGATCGAGAGCTGAAGGATTATACAATAAAGCTCAAAATTCGATTACGCTGATAGCATCAGTACACAGTGCTAACTAACTCAACACTGGGCCGGTGTGCGCTCTCTCACACACACACACACACACACACACACACACACACAATCACTCACACTCACTCACGCACGCACGCACACACACACACTCACACTAACAGACACACACACAATCACTCACTCACACTCACTCACGCACGCACGCACACACACTCACACTAACAGACACACACACACACAATCACGCACGCACGCACGCATGCTCACACACACTCACACAATCACTCACTCACGCACGCACGCACACACACTCACACTAACAGACACACACACACTCACACGCACGCACGCTCACACACACACTCACACTAACAGACACACACTCACACTAACAGACACACACACACGCACGCACACACACTCACACTAACAGACACACACACACACACACACACACAATCACACACACACACACACACACACACATACACAGGCACGCACACATACACACACACTTACCCTACCCCTAAACCTACCCATCACACACACACGCTCACACACACACACACTTACCCAACCCCTAAACCTACTCATCACACACACACGCTCACACACACACACACTTTTTACATTTTCAAAAAAACTCATTCTGTGTGATTTCTAAGGTTTTTTCCTCAATTTAGGCCCACAGTGACACAAGTCCCCATGAGTGTGTGTGCATTCAGGTTTAAGTCCCCACC
>NC_139979.1:1635000-1637500 GCF_963993115.1 Abramis brama
TTATCTATCTATCCATCCATCCATTCATCCATCGTTTGTTTTCATCTATCTATCCATCCATTCATCCATCGTTCGTTTTTATCTATCTATCTATCCATCCATCCATTCATCCATCGTTCGTTTTTATCTATCTATCTATCCATCCATCCATCCATCCATCGTTTGTTTTTATCTATCTATCTATCCATCCATCCATCCATCCATCGTTTGTTTTTATCTATCTATCCATCCATCCATCCATCATTTGTTTTTATCTATCTATCTATCCATCCATCCATCCATCCATCGTTTGTTTTTATCTATCTATCCATCCATCCATTCATCCATCGTTTGTTTTCATCTATCTATCCATCCATTCATCCATCGTTCGTTTTTATCTATCTATCTATCCATCCATCCATTCATCCATCGTTCGTTTTTATCTATCTATCTATCCATCCATCCATCCATCCATCGTTTGTTTTTATCTATCTATCCATCCATCCATCCATCATTTGTTTTTATCTATCTATCTATCCATCCATCCATCCATCCATCGTTTGTTTTTATCTATCTATCCATCCATCCATTCATCCATCGTTTGTTTTCATCTATCTATCCATCCATTCATCCATCGTTCGTTTTTATCTATCTATCTATCCATCCATCCATCCATCCATCGTTTGTTTTTATCTATCTATCCATCCATCCATCCATCATTTGTTTTTATCTATCTATCCATCCATTCATCCATCGTTTGTTTTCATCTATCTATCCATCCATCGTTCGTTTTTATCTATCTATCCATCCATCCATCCATCCATCGTTTGTTTTCATCTATCTATCCATCCATCCATCCATCCATCGTTTGTTTTTATCTATCTATCCATCCATCCATTCATCCATCGTTCGTTTTTATCTATCTATCTATCCATCCATCCATCCATCGTTTGTTTTTATCTATCTATCCATCCATCCATCCATCCATCGTTTGTTTTTATCTATCTATCCATCCATCCATTCATCCATCGTTCGTTTTTATCTATCTATCTATCCATCCATCCATCCATCGTTTGTTTTTATCTATCTATCCATCCATCCATCCATCCATCGTTTGTTTTTATCTATCTATCCATCCATCCATTCATCCATCGTTCGTTTTTATCTATCTATCTATCCATCCATCCATCCATCGTTTGTTTTCATCTATCTATCCATCCATCCATCCATCCATCGTTTGTTTTTATCTATCTATCCATCCATCCATCCATCCATCGTTTGTTTTTATCTATCTATCCATCCATCCATCCATCCATCGTTTGTTTTTATCTATCTATCTATCCATCCATCCATCCATCGTTTGTTTTCATCTATCTATCTATCCATCCATCCATCGTTCGTTTTTATCTATCTATCCATCCATCCATCCATCCATCGTTTGTTTTCATCTATCTATCCATCCATTCATCCATCGTTCGTTTTTATCTATCTATCTATCCATCCATCCATCCATCCATCGTTTGTTTTTATCTATCTATCTATCCATCCATCCATCCATCATTTGTTTTTATCTATCTATCTATCCATCCATCCATCCATCCATCGTTTGTTTTTATCTATCTATCCATCCATCCATTCATCCATCGTTTGTTTTCATCTATCTATCCATCCATTCATCCATCGTTCGTTTTTATCTATCTATCTATCCATCCATCCATCCATCCATCGTTTGTTTTTATCTATCTATCCATCCATCCATCCATCATTTGTTTTTATCTATCTATCCATCCATCCATCCATCCATCGTTTGTTTTTATCTATCTATCCATCCATCCATCCATCCATCGTTTGTTTTTATCTATCTATCTATCCATCCATCCATCCATCGTTTGTTTTTATCTATCTATCTATCCATCCATCCATCCATCGTTCGTTTTTATCTATCTATCCATCCATCCATCCATCCATCGTTTGTTTTTATCTATCTATCTATCCATCCATCCATCCATCGTTTGTTTTCATCTATCTATCTATCCATCCATCCATCGTTCGTTTTTATCTATCTATCCATCCATCCATCCATCCATCGTTTGTTTTCATCTATCTATCCATCCATTCATCCATCGTTCGTTTTTATCTATCTATCTATCCATCCATCCATCCATCCATCGTTTGTTTTTATCTATCTATCTATCCATCCATCCATCCATCATTTGTTTTTATCTATCTATCTATCCATCCATCCATCCATCCATCGTTTGTTTTTATCTATCTATCCATCCATCCATTCATCCATCGTTTGTTTTCATCTATCTATCCATCCATTCATCCATCGTTCGTTTTTATCTATCTATCTATCCATCCATCCATCGTTTGTTTTTATCTATCTATCCATCCATCCATCCATCATTTGTTTTTATCTATCTATCCATCCATCCATCGTTCGTTTTTATCTATCCATCCATCCATCCATCATTTGTTTTTATCTATCCATCCATCCATCATTTGTTTTTATCTATCC
>NC_139979.1:1642500-1692500 GCF_963993115.1 Abramis brama
AAGCAAGAGCGACACATTTTAATGGCCTGGTGTCGCTGCTTCCCCACGCAGCTCCTGCGTTTGCCCTGTTTTAGACTGATCTTTATATATGGGTGGATAATAAGCTCTGCTGAGTATTGAAGACGAACACACGGGCGTCTGGGAACCAGCTCTCATCCCGAGTTATTTCTGCTCAGTGTCCTCTCACGGCCCTGGAGCTTCCTTATTACCCTTCCTCCATTTACACACTAATACTGTTTGTGCTGCCCCGTCTGCTCTGGGAGACACTCCAGATTACATTATAGGGGACTGAGGGATGGGCGACCCTTGACGGGGCCTGACGGGAAAGGGTTTTCTCGGGAAAGGGAGGGGAGTGGCGCATTCTTCCATCAAAAAAACCTATTTAAGGCTGCACTTACTCAATTGAAGACATCTCACCGGCCTTTCCAACGGGGCCATTGTTCCGGCCACCATGCATTAGATGTTCCCACTTGGGATCGTAATTGGAAAAGTCCACTTGGGGAGATTGGCTCAGCTGTTGAGCTCGTCTAGACAAGTCACCTTTATTTATATAGCACTTTTTGCAGTGCAGATTGTTTCAAAGCAGCTTTACAGAGATAACAGGAAAACAATGCAACAAAAAGTTTGTTTCTAGAAGAAAATAGCGTCACACCGTGTCCTAACTAGGAACTTTAGAAACGGTTTCTATTTTTCTGCGACGTCGCGCTGGAACAACAAACACAAAGTGTGGCGATGATAATCTCAGGTACTGTTTATGTGCTTTATTTAATGTTAAAAGCGTGTAATGTGACTTTGAATATCATTTAGTGCTCCAGCTTTGTAGCTTTAAAAGCAACAATGGATAATTCACCTCAGATCTTGAAATTAAACAAATGGAAACAAGAACGTTCAAACTGTGAACAAACGTGTATTCTGTGACAAAGATTGTTTTAGTAACTCAGTAGCCTATGTGTTTTTATAATGTTTAAATGGTGTAATATTTGTGAATTTGATTATGTAGCTACTTAAGATTACTCTCTGGTGCCGCGAGACTCCGCCCACATGCTGTTCTGATTGGCTGACTCTGCCCACACACTGCTCTGATTGGCTGACTCCGCCCACACGCTGTTCTGATTGGCTGACTCCGCCCACACAGTTATGATTGGCTGACTCCGCCCACACACTGTTCTGATTGACTGACTCCGCCCACACACTGTTCTGATTGGCTGACTCCACCAACACACTGTTCTGATTGGCTGACTCCACCCACACACTGTTATGATTGGCTGACTCCACCCACACACTGTTCTGATTGGCTGATTCCGCCCACAAGCTGTTCTGATTGGCTGACTCCGCCCACAAGCTGTTCTGATTGGCTGACTCCGCCCACACACTGTTCTGATTGGCTGCGGGTTTTGATTGATTTTGACGCATCTCGCAGTCGCGTCTAGTGTGGACAGACACATTATTTGTCGCTGGAATCTTATCGCATCGCGTCTGGTTAGGACACGGTGTCACAGTCCAGCTTGAGTAAGGTCAGTGATGTTCATTTGTGTTGTAAAAAAGTTATTAATTTAGTTAATTTATTTATACAGCCGGTCTAGAGAAAACCGTGATGTCATCGTCCAGCTCAGTTCAGTTCTCATATAATGGTGTCAATGCAGGCAGAAATATTGTCGACAAAAATATTGTCGAATATTAAATTAAATGTCCCCAAAGATGAAAAAAGGCGACAGTGTCGAACAACCAAAACTCCATCAGGGACAAAATGGAAATAAAAAACCTTGGGAGAACCCAGACTCAGTTCCTGATTCTCCTCTGGCCAACGAGCGAACAGTGTGTGATTATGATTCAGGCAGCATTACAGGTCAGAGGTCAGATTGGATTGAACCATCAGAATATTATCCAGTTCAGTGGTGAAGATTGGAGTCATCACGCCGTTTGTTTGCAGAGCTCGTCTGAACGGACGGCGATGTCTCAGGTGAGCGAGTCCGACAGAGTGCTCTACAGACACACTGAATGTCGGCTCAATAAGGCCGTTCATGGAGATTGACGGGCGAGCAATTGTGTGTTTGATGGAGAGAGGCTGCTGGGATATGTGGAGTTCAGTCTGGCCAGGTCGCCGTGACTGACTGATAGCGTTTAGGTTTAAGTAGCCTATGTGTGCCAGAGAGAGTTGCTAATGCTCAAGACAGCTTATGTATATTTTACGACGCGGGGCAGAATCCGGCCGATGCAGAGTGAAGTTGGAGGACGTGAACGTGTGAATGTCAGTCACTTCAGCAGATGAACTGCAGTAAAGCTTACTCTGCAGACATGATGTGAAAGCATTTTTGCTAAAGGTGAAGTGTTTGATTTCAAGGCCTAAAGTCTTTCTGTCATTCTGTCTTTCCGTCTAGTGATCTGTGTCCTATCCATCCATCAGTCCATCCATCAATCCATCAGTGAGTTGAGTTGACATAAAAAGTAGCAAAACTTCTTTGTCAAGGATAACACAAGAAAGTTGCATTAACTTATTTCCATTGTGGTCCTTTTAACGAGACATTTTCATGAAAATAAATAAAGATATATATCCATATCTATTGAGCCATCCTATCTAATAAACAATCTCTCCACTCTTTTTCTAGATCTATCTATCTGTCTATCTATCTATCTATTGTATTTTACTATCTATCTATCTATCTATCTATATCGTCCGTCTATCTACCTATCTATCTATCTATCTATCTATCTATCTATCTATCTATCTATCTATCTATCGTCCGTCTAGTTATCTGTGTTCTATCTATCTATCTATCTATCTATCTATCTATCTATCTATATCGTCCGTCTATCCATCTATATCTATCTATCTATCTATCTATCTATCTATCTATCTATCTATCTATCTATCTATCTATCTATCTATCGTCCGTCTAGTTATCTGTGTTCTATCTATCTATCTATCTATCTATCTATCTATCTATCTATCTATCTATTGTATTTTACTATCTATCTATCTATCTATCTATCTATATCGTCCGTCTATCTACCTATCTATCTATCTATCTATCTATCTACCTATCTATCTATCTATCTATCTATCTATCTATCTATCTATCTATCTATCTATCTATCTATCGTCCGTCTAGTTATCTGTGTTCTATCTATCTATCTATCTATCTATCTATCGTCCGTCTAGTTATCTGTGTTCTATCTATCTATCTATCTATCTATCGTCCGTCCGTCTAGTTATCTGTGTTCTATCTATCTATCTATCTATCTGTCTGTCATTCTATCATTCTGTCTATTATTCTATCGTTCCGTCTAGTCATCTGTTTTCCGTCCGTCCGTCCGTCTATCTATCATTCTACCGTTCTGTCCATCCATCCCAAAAAGCATTCTCTATTCCCTTGTTGTTCAGACAGAGATTGAGCTCTCAGAAGAGGAGTGACATTCATATTCCGCTGCGGTGTGAATGCGCCCTATAAGACCAGGTACGTGTATTAAGCAAATAAAAAAGGATCAATTTTGATTTCACGTTGACTTTAACAGTTAAAAAAATGATGCTCTTCACTTCTGTGTGTCTGTCATTCTCTCTCTCACTCATGGACCTGTTCAAAAATGGTACCATTCATTCTCCGGTCCTTTTGTGCATCAGGAAAATGACATTGGAGGTATCTCCAAAATCCCTTTCACAGCAAGATAATACCTTATTGGAAATTCATACGCTGAATTTCCGTGCCTTCGTGGTATCTGAATATAGGCAGAACAGCATGAATAGTCAAGCGCATGAATGTGTGACAGCTGCGGGTGCGTATTCTTCTCTGAGGAGGGGGAACTCGCCCCGGTGCAAAAGTCAGACAAAAGAAACCTTTTACTCAACATCGCTGGCGTCTATTCAGCGGGAGCTAAACCTGGAAGTGTGATGAGCCTGTGGCCCACCGTGTTGCTCTCCCGTGGAGCGTATGAATCTTTAATTGCAGCGGTTTCGTTGAGCCGAGAGCATTAAGATCTGCAAACTCTGCTGGTCTGATGGGTGCCACTCAACGCCACACCCATCGCATTAAAGGGACCGTTCACCCACAAATGATTAGCCCATGATTTACTCACCCTCAAGCCATTCTTGGTGTATATGTGACCCTGGACCACAAAACCAGTCACATGGGTCAATATTTTGGAATTGAATAAAGCTGAATAAATAAGCTTTGCATTGATGTGTGGTTTGTTAGGATAGGACAATATTTGGGCGAGATACAACTATTGAAAATCTGGAATCTGAGGGTGCAAAAAAATCGAAAGAAAATCGAGAAAATCTCCTTTAAAGTTGTTCATTTATGTTCACGATTGTGCTGCATTCACTCACAGAAATATTTTTTTTATGTATTTACGGTAGGAAATTTACAAAATATCTTAATGGAACATGATCTTTACTTAATTTCCTAATGATTTTTGGCATAAAATAAAAATCGATAATTTTGACCCATACAATGTATTGTTGGCTATTGCCACAGATATACCCGTGCGACTCGAGACTGGTTTTGTGATCCAGGGTCACACATGACATTTTTCTTTCAGACGAATACAATCGGAGTTATAATAAACAATGTCCTGGCTCTTCCAAGCTTTATAATGGCAGTGAATGGCCTTCTGAAGTGAAGTGATGCATTCGTGTAAGTAAAATATCCATATCGACTAAAATAACTAGCTTCCGGCAGACGGCCGTACACATTAATTTACACCAAAAGAGAAACGCTTGAACACACACATCGCTTCAGAAGGCCTTTATTAACCCCTGGAGAGCCGCGTCGAGGACTTTAATCATGAATAGATGCGCTTTGAACTTCCAAATACATACAGCCATTCACTGCCATTATAAAGCTTGGAAGAGCAAGGACAGTTTTTTATATAACTCCGATTGTATTCGTCTGAAAGAAAAATGTCATATACACCAGGGCTGCACAATATATCGAAATATCGCAAATGCATATATTGCGATCGCGATATTAACACAGTTTTAACACAGAGAAAATCACTCAGTCTTGGCTGAATAACTTTTGTAGCTTTAATAAGAATCAGTATATATTTAATTCATACAGTGAAAACTAAGCAGTGTTTATTTTTACATTTGATTATTCAGTTTCTGTTGTTAAATAACCCTAATGTAGGATAACCTGAACCCCGAGGTTTACACTGACGTTAAAATAACACTTCTGATATACAGTAAAACACTGATGTTCACTGTCAGAAGTTTAGGGATGCTTTCTTGTCACAAAAAGAATGTTTTAAATATATTTTAAAGATAATTTAAGTTTATTTTACACACTTTAAGCATTATTGAATATCGCATTATTTAATGACTTATCGCATATATCTTCAATATCGTGCAGCGCTAATATACACCTAGAATGGCTTCAGGGTGAGTAAACCATGGGCTAATTTTCCTTTCTTTGGGTGAACTATCCCTTTAAACCTCGACTCCTGCCTCCCACTTTTCCTCACCATGGAAACCCGTCTCTAAGGGCGCGAGAGGCTAAAGGAAAGCTTCTTTATAAAGGACATTCTCCTGGACAACTTCAATGTCACTGAAGCAAAGCTAGACGGGTGCACAAGTAAATCAGTGGAGCAGAACGCCACACCAACAGCATCGACAAAGAGCAGAATCCATCAGGAGACTTTAAGCCGGCACAAAACCCCCATCCACCCCTGGACCGGCGGATAAACTCATATCCGAACCACCCGAGGACAGTTTCTGAAGATGGAGGTCGAGGCCGTGCCACTGCTGATCTCTTAAGACTATCTTTTTGATCTTCTATCAAATAGGAGGACTAATCTTACAGACTCTGTCAAGAACATGCCCAGGTCATATTTCACCAACAAAACTAACAGAAAGAAATGTGAAATCTTTGACAACATGATCCTATTTCAGGATCCTTCAGCATTTAAATGTTCATGACAGTTAAACATTTTCCCCACACAATCTCATTAACATAATGCAAAGGAATTAAATGCGAACTGTTTTTTATTTTATTTACTATTTACATACTATTATAATATTTATTGGTATTTTGAATTAGCTTTAAGTTTTATTAAATTTGTTTTTGTTTGTTTAAATAATTCAATTTATCTTTAATCTATCCAAAAATGCCCCTAAAATTATATACAAATATGAAATATATTAAAATGCAATGATGACACTATAATGTCACAATGCAAAAAATGGTAACATTTTAATAATATATTAAAACGTCTATCTATTTATAGTTATAATAGTTAACTAATATGCATTAGTTAACATGAACTGACTATGATAAATATATTTTTTACAGCATTTATTAGCCTTTGTTAATAATAGTTAATAAAAACATTAATTTTAGCTCACAGTGCATTAACACATCACATAAAACTTTTGATTTTTAAAAAGGTATGAGATCGACATTATCTGAGATTAATGAAATCTGTAGAAGAATTGTTCATTGTTAGTTCATGTTAACTAATGTATTAAACTAATGTTAACAAATTGTAAAGTGTTACCCCCAAAAATCTTAGTGGTCTTAAAATGAGCTTCATTATTTTTAATGCAAACTATGATTAGTGCAAAAAATTATTACACAAGCACTTTTAAAAGGTGTGGTATAATGCCCTTTTCACAAGATGTAAAATAAGTCTCTGATGTCCCCAGAGTGTGTGTGTGAAGTTTTAGCTCAAATACCACAGATATTTTTATATCGCATGTTAAAATTGTCACTTTTTGAGGGTGAGCAAAAACGCACCGTTTTTGTGTGTGTCCCTTTAAATGCAAATGAGCTGCTGCTCCCGGCACAGTGGGCGGAGCTTCAACAGCTCATGTTCTTTTACCTCACACACACATGCACTGAACATTTCAAAAACTTTTAGCTTTTTATGTTCAAACCGGAGTCAGACAATGATGGAGAGACTCAAGAAGAAGAGACAACATGTAGAAGCAACAGGACATTTCTGAATGTTTAGTTGATGAATTTATGAAGCTGATGTGTAGTTATCTTCTAGTCATTGATTAGCATATTCTGTCATGATAATCTATAAATCGTGTTCCCGGGGGTGGGGTTTATGTAAATTTTAGGGTTTGTGATGTCACTAACCCAGGAGGAATGTGGTGTAGTCTCTACCAGCCGTTTGTTGTAGTCCTTAAAAAGCGATTTCTTTAAAAGCAAATATCTCCCTTTGCTTCGAACCCTTGCCCAGTCAGTAACCTGCGAAAACACTCTAGCATCCGTGAGATTTCCAAGCAGAATTTATTCGTTTTTTTTTAAATCATTAATATTTCCTGTTGCTTTTGAGGTGAAACGTGACCTTGACATGTTTTCCCCAGATTCGCCCAGAGAACCGGCTCTCGGATCGTGTTCTGTCGTATGCGTGTGCATCTTCCTCTCACATTACAGACGTGTTGATGTTTACAGCGAGAAGACGACACTGTGGGAGTGCATCACCATGGAGTTCTCATTACGCATTCACAGGCCAGACTCAAAAGAGAAGCTAAATTTGGCGAGATCTGGCCCATGTGCTTCTCACAGGCCTGATAATGAATGCGTCTCCAGCCTTTCATGTAATCAGACACTTATGAAAAGTCTACATGCTGGCGGGGCTTTGATATATCACATTGTTCCCGGACTCCACAGGGCTCTGCCGTCCTCCCGCTTTAACACTACTGTTGTTTTCCGTCGCACGTGTCGTTGACATGAACACCATCATTTGTCTCGAGTCATGAAACATATTGTGGTGTTCTTTACATTTTGATTTAGTGATGCTTAATAAGGTTATGTATTCCAATTTTGAATCTTACAATAAGGTGCATTAGTTAACTACCTTAGTTAACACTTCTTTAGCATTTATTAATCTTAGTTCATATTAATTTCAACATTTACTAATACGTTATTAAAATCAAAGGTTGTATTTGTTAACATTAGTTAATACACTGTGAACTAACAATGAATGAACAGCTGTAATTTTTTTATAAATTAACATTAATAAAGATTAACAAATACTGTGACAAATGTATTGCTCATTGTTAGTTCATGTTAGTTAATACATTAACTAATGATGAACCTTATTGTAAAGTGTTACCTATAATTTTTATACATGCAATTTTATTTATTTTAATTGTATTCCACATTTAAATATTTAGTGACGCTTAATAAGCTTATGCATTCCACTTCCGAATGCATTTTATTTTATTTTATTTAAATTTTGGTATTTTTATACATATCATTTTTTATTTTTTTTATTCATTAAGTGTATTCCACATTCAAATATATTTTAATTCGTTATGCATTACATTTTTAAATCAGTTTATTAGTGGTCTTTGCTAAGTCAAGCATAAGTATAACTATTGCTCACAGTTAATTTACTAAAGTATTAGACGCCATTCCTTAACTTACGGACATGAATGATCCCTCATATCACCTGGCTTGTTAAATCGAGATGTACTTTTAGTTTTCTAAGCTATTGGACGTGTGATTTTTGCCTGGTAAGAGATAAAACAGCAATAGATTTGCATTGAATGAATCTCACAGATTTGCATTGAACTCAGTCAGCGACACGCAGCGACAAAGCGACATGATCCCATGAATTTCAATCAAAGCCACTCGAAGGCAAGCCTGCAAACTTAGCAGAAAGCAAGCGTACTAACCATTTGTTTTGAACAGATGTCGATTGAGAAGAGGCTGAATAACCCACTTTTATGAGGGAATAGCTTATCATTTAATCAGCTAATCAAACATGTCAGCTAATTTTAATCAGCTAATCAAACATGTTTGCTCTTAAAAATTTGTGTCTCTCTTTCCTTGATTTAAATAGGTGTAAATTGTAGGTTTAAATTGGCCAAATTAAGTTATTTTAGCAGCAACTTTCCTATAATCATTGGCATGTCTCACTCCGAGCCTGAAGGGTTTCGTACACTTGTGCCCATGCGTTCACCTCAGATAACTAGCCATGATGGCAAAGAGCATCGTGTTTCTCGTTCATCACGAATATTAGACGGTTTATGTTCTGATTCCATTTATGTTTAGTCTTATTTCCCTCCAAAATGCAAGAAAACGGATCGCAACATGGAGCAAAAAAATAAGCTTTTGAACTTGATTAAATTAAGGAAAACTTTTCCACGAAAATGAATTACATTTTTCCAACAAAATCTAATTTGTTTGAAATGATTTGTTGTACAAACTTAAATTAATTTAGTCATTCCTGCTAGATAAAGTTTTGTCAGGTTGACTACATTTGATTTTTGCCCAGCCTAAAATCGCCAACATTATAATTTTAGCTAATTTGACTCTACAGTTATTTCCAATGATAGAAGTTACTAGTGTTCAGTTTAATTAACACGACTTTTTACAGCGTAATATTGAATATTACTTGTGCAGGTCTGCGAATGAGGTTTAATGCATGTTTAGTAAGTATACTGAGTGCCCACAGCCCTAAACTAAACACAGTCGCCACTCTTCTGCATAATGGTAACCACAAAATTCAAAAACATTACAGAAAGTCCTCTATGTTTCTAACATAACTGAATATTAAACACTAACATTAACTAACAACTTTCCATTTGCAGAAAAACACATAAAATAGCACTTTAATCCCTAAATTTACCCTCCTAATGCAGTCCCTTGCAAAGCATGCTGGGAGCTACAGATCCACTGGCCAGTTAGTTGTCAACAAAAATGAATCATGTAGTTTTCACACAAATTAAGTAAGTAAATTCAGCTTTAAATATATTAGGTTGATTGAACACAATTAAATTAAGTTGTGACAAAATATTAAACAATTGTGTTACTTTTGCTTATTTTAATTAATTAAATTTAACGAGGCAAAAATTCATGTTTTGAGTGTGGAGCAAAGTTGCTGGCAGTGTGAACGCAGCTTAGGTTTTGCTACGTTTATTTTCCTCAGCGAGTATAAAAATCAAATTAATTCCTGTCTTTGCTTAGTGATTACTTCAGGATTTCCCTCGGTGGGTTTGCACTTGGCAGGGGTTTTCTGAGTGAACGGGGGAGTCATTAAAAGAAGTTAATTAACTAATAAGAGGCTTGGGTTTTGCGTCATTGCTACCGCTGCACACGCTCTCTTGCCACATCGTTACCACTTCAAGATCCAGAAAGCCCTAAACGATGACAAATACTCTCCTTTCCCCGTGTCCCCGATGTTATAACCCAGCCACAAAACAGCTTATGTTCGGCTAGCCATTAAAGAAGCGAAGCAGAACTCAAACCACCAGTGCATTTCCCACAGTGCAATAAGATCCACACTAAAGATCTCATGTTGAAAACGCTTTCAGTGCTCAAACCCCACAAGGTATTTTAATTGGATGATTAATTAATGAGTCAGAATAAAATAAGGAACAATCACTTTTTTTTTAGAATCACTGATCCATTTATTAGAAGACACTTTTAATACATTTATTAGGTTTTAACCTCCTGTGGTAAAAATCAAGCTTTTAATGTTGTTTATATGTCTATGTGGTGTTTTTAATATGCTTTAAGACAAACCATGTGTAAATTCATAAGTCGACTCCATTGCTGAGTATTTTCTCCTTAAAACTGCAGTGAACCAAAGACAGTCTCAAAAACACGCTTTGAAATCGCTGGTGTTTCTGACGTCACAAACTACCTTGTAACCAATCAGATCAACGTGTGATCGTCAACCAGTGGATCTCTGAGTGAGTGAGTGAGTGGAGGCGGGGCTCATTTGCATATTCATAGAACCGCACATACTAAATGAGGCAGGGGTGTCGAGTTACATTCAAGATATTTTAAAACATTTTTTCTCTGTGTTTTTGTTTTTAAATATGTGATTTTGGTGATCAAAGATGAGTTTTAAGAGATTCAATTATTGACTACAGGGGGACCAAATTACCACAGAAATTCATAATGGGAAAAAATAGTAATACAATGTTTGTTTTTCTTTTTTTAACTGATTTTTATTTTATTTAGTTATTTAATTTTTAAAATGTATATTTAGTATTTTTTTTTTATTGTTGTGTTTCCCATTTTGGAATTAATGTATTAATTCAGTTTAGTGTTTTCCACTTTTTTTATATATATTTTTGTAATGCATTACATTTAACAAGAAATCTAATATTCAGAATTTTATTTTATACATTTTATTATTATTTCTGTTCTTATGTATTTAGCGATTATATTCAGTTTTGAAAATAGTCAATTTAGAATTTTTATGCATGTAATTTATTCCACTTTTTAGTTACATTTTACAAAACTAATACAATGTTGTTTTTCCAACTCTAGCACCATGTAGTATTTTGTCCATGAAGTACTTTGCAATATGATATTAATAACTGGGTATGTATGATATGACATATAATATAATCATATATATATATATAAAATATAAATCAACATATAATCTTCAGAACCATGTTGTATATCAAGGTCTCATGGTTTACTGATGGCATCTAGTGTGTGCAAACAATAGTAAATGTCTTATTCTTTGAATGTCAGTAGCATCACACTAACTCACCGTTGTCGCTGGCCAGCTGAAAGTATCCGTCCACTAGTGAAGCTCCGTTGTTGAAATGTTGGGTCATGTGATCGAGCCAGTTCGCCTCCAGCGTGCAGATGCCCTCGCCCTGCGGTTGCACTCGTAGAGGCACTTTAACCGTGTAGTACTTAAACTGACCCTCACGGCGACCCGGGTAGTTAAACAATCCGAAGAGCTCGGCACCTGTGGACATGTCAAACATTGATTTCGTTTAATGGCAGAGAAAACTGGGAATGGACATTCAGTCTAAAGGTCCTAAGAGTCCGAAATTCTCGTCTGAAATTTTTGCACGCATCCGTAGCATTTTAAAAGGTGTTTTGACAATTCAGAGCCACCGTACAAGCGAACGCCAAAATCCAGAACTGTTCAGGATCAATTGGTCTTCTTTTAGCCACTGAAATCCTGAAGTAAACTTTGAATCTCTCGGGATAATCCCGAAGCGAACTCTCCTTCCGCTCCACGCAATCTCAGGATTGGATGGACCCAATATTTCCTCTTTATTTCCCTCTTGTTAAGAAGAGAGAGGACTACAAAATCATCCTCACTGCCTGACGACTCCATTTTGAATTGTTTTGCCAATATTTTAGAACGGATTAATTAATTAATACGCATCGGACTCAGTGTGCAAGGACCTCAAGCCAGTACTAACCATCATAACCCAGACTTAAGGTCCTTGCACACTGAGTCCGAAATTTTCGTATGCGTTTTTTTGTATCCGTCATCCTAAAAATGTGTCATGCACAGAAACCTTGCACACTGAGTAATTAAGTATTCATTAATCTGTTGCGAAAAAATGTGCAAAACAATTCAAAATGGAGTCGTCAGGCTGAAGGAGAGCAGAAGGAGAGTTCGCTTCGGGATTATCCCGAGAGATTCAAAGTTTACTTCAGGATTTCAGTGGCTAAAAGAAGACCAATTGATCCTGAACAGTTCTGGATTTTGGCGTTCGCTTGTACGGTGGCTCTGAATTGTCAAAACACCTCTTAAAATGCTACGGATGCAAAAAACGCAGAAAATCGTACTCAATCCAATTTTTTTTATGACGGACGAAAGTTTCGGAGGGAGTGTGTAAAAGTGACTGACACAACATGAGGTCGTATTTATTTTTTAACATGCAAAAATTTCGAATGAGAATTTCAAACTCAGTGTGGAAGGACCTTTACTCCTAAATGAAATTAGTTTAATGGCAGAAAAAAGTAGTAATGGCCATCCAGTCTAACGGCCCTTTCACACCTTCCTTGTTGTTTGGTCCGGATTTTCTGAATTTTCAGTTTGATCCGAATCAAAGTTACAGGTGTGAACCTCCCCCAGACCACGGTCCGGACCAAACAGATGAAATTTGGTCAGACGAAAAGAGCTAGTCTCGGTCCAGATCAAACTGAACAAAGGTTTGGTTCGTTTCTAGTGTGAACGCATTTTCTGTTCGGTTCAGACTTTCAGAACATTTACATGAAGAGCCGGATGTTCCCGCAGGATTGCTCGCTCTTCTCCTCCTTTCCTGCCAGCGACCATAAAATGTTCGCACAACGAGGACGTTCATTTGGCGAATGTGAACTAGCCTCGAGTATAGCTGGTGCTGCAGGGAGTAATGCTGTAATAATAACAGTATAGTGGCAACGATATGCGTCTGTTCATTCATTCTTGTCAAAGTTTCTTTATTTTATTTCATTCTTGTCAAAGTTTCCCGCCGGATTGACATCACGCTGACGTCAGATGCACGTCCGTTTACAAACCAATCAATGTCAAGATGCAGCCCACATAGATGATGACGACAGGACGCAAGTACGTCATGTAAAGTTCATTAGTGCGCTCGCATAATTGCAATGTGAAACCAAACCAAAGCTCACCGAATGTATAAAATGTATCAAAACGTGAACTTTGGTCCGGACCTTGGTGCAAAAACGCCCTAAGCCAGCACTAACCATCACAACCCGGACTCAAGCTGGTCCTGTCGGGGTTATGAGATTCCCTGCTTTGTGAACTGCGGGTTCCTTCACTGTTGCCCTTCACATGCACTTAATTAATTAGCTTGTAGATGGACTAATTAGCTGGTGTCCTGGTCTAGCGGAGGTGAGTAATTAGGGAAATTAGCTGATGTAGTGGCAATCTCGAACGAGTATTTAGGACCGTCGTTTCTCACTAGACCAGCCCCACGCTTGGGAGAATTGACCATCCGTTCTCCTCAATGAGATTACATTTGGCTGGAAAACAAAACGCTGTGCCTCAAAGAGAAAGAGAGTGGACCTAATGGATCACGATAGTCCAAGATGAATTTGTTTGTGTGTTTGGCTTACCCCCTAAAACCTCCCTATTTTCAGAACTAATGGGAAATTGACCAAAAAGATAAATATGGATGCACTTTTGTTCTGGCAGCGATCATTTAGATTGCCTCTGACTGCATTGAGTCATTAGCCTCATCTGACGGGACCAAGCAAAGCGAATGAGAATGAGAACGATCTGAATGGCTCTTGGAGCCGCATGCACTTACTGCACAAATCTCAGCAAGAACTAATCATTATTTGTTGTTTTACTTCAGCTCGGGGACAGCAGGCTCTTCAGTTAGCCTTCCTGTAAACTCATTTCCTCTAATGTCCACAGCACATGTGCATCGCTTTAGTACAAACTGATTTTTAGTTTATTTTCGCCTTTTTATAGATAGGGGAAATAAGGATGCAAAAAAAAAAGGTCAAATTATAATTTAAAAGTTTTTTTTTGTATTGTTATTTTCATGACAGTTGTTTACCTTTCCCTCTCTTTTTTTTACTGCATTGCAAAATATTTATAATTACATATTTAAAATGTAAAGTATGTATACACTACTATTCATTGGAGTCGGTTTCCTTTTTGTTTTTGAAAGAGTCTCTTCCGCTCACCAAGGCTGCATTTATTTGATCAAAAATACATAAAAAATTGTGAAATATTATTACAATTTAAAATAGCTGTTTTCTATGTGAATATATAGTAAAGTGTCATTTATATCCTGTGATCAAAGCTGAATTTTCAGCATCATTACTCCAGTCTTCAGTGTCACATGATCCTTCAGAAATCACTCTAATATGATGATTTGATGCTTAAGAAACATTTATGATTATTATCAATGTTGCAGCTTCAGATTTATGTGGAAACCGTGATGCATTTTATTTTTCAGGATTCTCTGATGAATAGAAAGTTCAAAAGAACAGCATTTATTTGATTTTTTGGTCACTTTTGATCAATTTAATGTGTCCTTTCTGTATTAACTTTTAAAACACATAATCGTACTGACCCCCAAACGTTAGAACAGTAGCTTAAATCATAATAGCATTTATTGGACTGACATTAATTAGTATGCTTATTAATTAATTATTATTTTTATTTACTTAAATCATTGCATTGCAGTATGTGTTAGATAAACATTCAGGTTTTAGTATTTTCCCAGTAATTTTTACAGTTGAAAAGTTGCATTAATGATAAATTGGGGAGAGAAATGTTTAATTGTAATAAAAGTAATTTTTCTTGGTGACAGTGAATGTTTTAATGAAACCTGAATACTAACTGGCTGCCATTGCAGCTCTAAATACAGTCTGTGTATGTGAAGAAAGTAATGCTCTTCACACATGAACGCCAGTGTCTCTGCGACATTGGCTAACTTACAGAAGGACTTGGTAAAGCGTTGGATGTTTAGTGCAGAAACAAGCACACAAACGACCCCTCCAAGCTCTATATGATCCCTCTTAACCCTTTCGACAAGGTCAAACTCGTTGGATATCTGCGGTTAGCACTGCCAAGGAACGTGACATGCCATCAAGCGTTTGCCTAATCCGCACTTGAATTGCATCATATCAACACCCAAACACATCCCCAAAAAGTCCTGACCTCCGTCGTCTACAGAGGAGCTGATAACTATGGAAATATTCGGATGTGGATTGCATCCCACCGGCTGATTGTGAAGGTCCCGGATATAAATAGATGCTTTAGAACTGAAAGGAACAAATTCTCGAAAAACTTTCGCTCGTCAGATTTTAGCATTTGCACTGAATTACCTTAAATAATCATCACTATTAATTTTTAATAGAATATGACTATTAATAAATAGAATATTTTGACTCTAAAATATGTCAGTTGTACCTGTTCTGTGCCTTTTTTTGGTTAACTACCTTACTTCACTTTAACCCTAGCATTTTACTGCAATGCATTGTTTTATTTCAAATCTTTAACTTTCTTTTACAGTGAAAATATAATGCAAAACCAGAAATTCCCTTGGGAACTCAAAAAAGCTATTTTTTTCCCCATAGTTTTGGAGCTACAACCTACAACTCTATTATCATTCAAATAGTTACATTATCTTAATGGTCTTACTTTTTTAAATATTTTTATTTTGTTTTAAAATGCATCTCATGAGATCATCCCAGAATATTGCCATTTTCAACTTAGTTAGGGATGCACAAATATACAAATTTTGTCGATACCGATAACCGATAATTCTTTATATTTGAAAGCCGATAACCGATATTTTGGTCGATAAATCTAAATCCAATTTTTTTTTGAAAAACAAAAGTCTCACCATTAAATGCCATGTCCCAAGCACACAATTATTATAATGATGTTCTCATTATAATTTTATGTAGCCGATATGACTTTCCTTTGATTTTCCTTTTTTGAAGTGATTCCTATCATATTTCAAGCCATTCAAAACCATCATGGCCAACAGTGCACATCTGTGTCTCAGCTGAAGGAAATATATCCTATATTTAATATATCAGCCAAATTTTCTTATCAGGCTGATAATGATAACATTAAAACCAAACAAATATCGGCCGATACCGATATGGTGGCCGTGCGTCCCTAATCTGAGTGTGTAAAGCACTCTGAATCACTGCTGTGCATGAAACACGGATAACCGTGCTTTTCTTTGTGAATGCAGGTTTCACTCGATGGCTTTCCAGCTTCACTGCTGGATGAAAAAACCCTTCCTTTGACAAGCCTCCGAGCATTTCACACGGCTGACCAGCGCCGTAATGCTTTATATATGATCTCCAGGAGCATTAGAGGGATTTGAGCGAGGAATTACTATATTTATCAGCAGTGGCGATAAGTCATAAAGACACAGCGCTGTGCCAAAAGGACTCCTGGCATCTGTCATTTTGTGCCTGAATGAGAAAAATTGGTGTAGCGTGAGTCCATAGGATCATTCCACATGCAGGAGACTCGGGCACAGGACTCCCAGCATGCATCATTCACATGCTACGGCGCACTCTGTGCACAATGCCACAGTTTTTGCAAGAAACGCCTCCCTAGCTAATGTTGAGAATGAGGTTTGCCATCTGGTTACTGCCAGAAAAAAGAAGGGCGAACAAAGCCTAATCTAGCACCCGCTGTGTGGGTTTTTGTAAATGCCAAATGTTCCCAATCCCATACGTCAAAACTCTGACAATGCTTTTCTTGAGACAAAAAAAAAGCCAGTGAGATGCTTTCACAGTCCGTGACACCTAGAAATCAGATGATTTATGATCTTTCTAACTCATCAATGCTTCGGGATTAGGGCTGGGCGATAGATTACGCCGTCGACATTAAAGGGGTGGTATAATGTCCTTTTCACAAGATGTAAAATAAATCTCTGATGTCCCCAGAGTGTGTGTGTGAAGGTTTAGCTCAAAATACCTCACAGATATTTTTATATCACATGTTAAAATTGTCACTTTTTGAGAGTGAGCAAAAACGCACCGTTTTGTGTGTCTGTCCCTTTAAATGCAAATGAGCTGCTGCTCCCGGCACAGTGGGCGGAGCTTCAAGAGCTCGTGTCCTTTTACCTCACACACACATGCACTGAACATTTCAAAAACTTTTAGCCTTTTATGTTCAAAGTCAGACAATGATGGAGAGACTCAATAAGTGACAACATGTAGAAGCAACAGGACATTTCTGAATGGTTAGTCGGTGAATTTATGTAGCTTATGTGTAGTTATCTTCTAGTCATTGATTAGCATATTCTGTCATGTTAATCTATAAATCGTGTTCCCGGGGGCGGGGTTTATGTAAATTTTAGGGTTTGTGATGTCACTAACCCGGGAGGAGTGTTGTGTAGTCTCTACCAGCCGTTTGTTGTAGTCCTTAAAAAGCGATTTCTTTAAAAGCAAATATCTCCCTTTGCTTTGAACTTTGAGCGCTGTAACTTTGCAGATGTTGTTTATGCTCAAACAGCAACATTACACACTAACTAAAGTTAGAAAAGTCAAATCATAATCAACCACCTCTTTAAAATTGAGCAACACTGTTAATATCGCAGTGATTTTCATGCACTTAATTTGGCCAATACAGTGGATGTTTTGACTAGTTTCACCAAAAAAAAAACAGTCAAACTACACATCACATGTAAATGGACCAATAATTGATAAATTATCAATTTACACGTACAAGAACACATAATGAGTGTTTAGTGACATTATAGAAATAAAATATTGATTTCTAAAGGCAATTTTTGCAATGTCTATTCAGAGGTGTGGTTGTCTGCCGATAATACTAATTGACGATTTCCACAAAAATCTGATCATTGATGATAATAAACATAAATGTTTCTTGAGCATCAAATCATCATATTAGAATGATTTCTGAAGGATCATGTGACACTGAAGACTGGAGTAATGATGCTGAAAATTCAGCTTTGATCACAGGAATAAATTACACTTTATATATTCACATAGAAAACAACTATTTTACATTGAATTCCACAATATTACTATTTTTACTGTATTTCTGAGCATAAGAGACTTCTATCAAAAACATCTTACCGACCACAAACTTTTGAAGAGTAGTGTACAGTTTATATAGAAACTATAGTTATAGTATCAAAAATATGCTGAAAACATTACCCAGACCTAGCCAGCATTTTACAGCGAACCTAAAACGCACTTTAATTCTCCTATAATAGCATTGTGAGATTTCGTTGTGATCGAAGGATGAAGATGCTCAACCCACCGCTCTTGGTCAGGGTGAACCGGCTGGCTTTCTCGGTTGTGTCTTTGACTTTGGCCGTGTCGTTGTTGTTATGTTGCTGTGTGTCACCAGGTCCTGTTTTCAACACGGCTGACGTCTCAACAGAGAGATCGTCTTCTCCTCCTCCTTCAGAAGGCTCTCCTCCCTCGTTTCCCCCGTGGTTCTGGTCTCCCGGCTCGGGCTCGGGCTCCTCCAGGGGACTGGGGCTCGGCGTGAGCCCGGATCCGTGCAGCGAGCTGGGGCTTGAGTGCAGGGAGAGAGAGGGTTCCTCTGATTCTCCGTGTCGGGACACATGTGGGCGAAGACCCGCCGGCTCCTGGATGAAGCCCGCGAACATGATGCCCTGATCCGCAGCGTCCTGGATCTGCTGAGAAGAGAGAGAGAAACACTCAAGTCAAGGCAAGTCACCTTTATTTATACAGCGCTTTTTACAATACAGATTGTTTCAAAGCCGCTTTACAGAGATAACATGCAACAAAGTTTGTTTCCAGAAGAAAAAACAGCGTAACAGTGTAAGACTATACAGTCAAACCAACATTTATTCAGACACCTTCAACATTTCTCACATTATCACAGTTTATTCGCTATAGTTTAGAAAATGGTGATAAAAGAAGTCAGAGTTATCAGATCAGTGGATATTTGACTGGTTTTGTCCGTCCTTCTGTTAGACTGTCTCACACATGAATTATGTTGAATATCTGTCAGCTGTTAAATTTAACTACACAATTAGATAATACCAGTTTAGCTCAACCAATCACCAAGCAATGCTTCATTGTGTTCAGTCTGTGTGTAAAAAGAGCATTAGCAATTAAAGAAAAAACACTTCAGCAAAACATGGTCTGAATAATTTTTGGTCCCAAATTTTTATAAATGTTTACTTGTATGAGGGATTTTGGGGTATAATATGACACAGATTACTTTATTTTGCTCTCCTCACTTACATAAATGAACTATAGTGTCCTGCACCTACTAGTAAAAAATATATATATATAAAAATTATATCTGAATAACTTTTGGTTTGACTATATATTTTGTTTGCTGAAAATCAATGCCAGTTTAGACCAACATGAATTTCCATGCTAGTCTGGTTGATCCTGCGCAAACAATGCGATTGTTTACAGTAGCCGACAATAAGGAAAGCCAAGGACAACTTTAAATCCTTAAGCCATCTTCCACATGTGCTCTGAGAACAAAACATCACGTAAGCGGATCCATTAACATATGAAAAGCCTTCACACACACGACAGAATATCAGCTCTGAATTATCAAGGAATATTCACATATTATTATCACTATTGTGGTTTTTAAACATGCATTTGGCTGCATTTATTTGAATGAAAACAGTAATATTGTGAAATATTAAAGAACTTTTCTAACAATTTCAGCATCTATTACTCCAGTGTCACATGATGATTTGCTGTTCATGAAACATTTATGATTATTATCAGTGTTGAAAACTGTTGTGCTGCTTCATATTTTTGTGGAAACCGTGACACTGTACCGTTCAAAAGTTGATGAAAACAGTTTTCAACACTGATAATAGTAAGAATTATAATAATTGAGTACCAATAATAATTGTGCAGCAAATCATCATATTAGAGTGATTTCTGAAGGATCATGTGACACTGAAGACTGGAGTAATGATGCTGAAAATTCAGCTTTGATCACAGGAATAAATTACACTTTACTATATATTCACATAGAGAACAGCTGTTTTAAACTGTAATAATATTTCACTGTTTTACTGAGTTTTTGATCACATAAATGCAGCCTTGGTGACAATGCTTCAAAAACATTAAAAAAAATCTCAATTATTCCAGACTAGTGTATATCCGGAAAATACGAGACTAAATGGTTTACTATTCCTTCATATTTATGGATTTGACTTTATGTAGTGCTGATTTGATCCTGGTCCAACTTAGCAGATCTTCTCAAAATAGTTCACTGACATCTTGAAAAAATGGGTTACACTTTATTTTAAGGTGTCATTAATAGCCGTGTTTCCATTACCCTTCAAATTGCGCAAATTGAAATTGCGAATTGAAAATACGCCCAATGGAAACACGTCAGTTTCTCAAAAACTCCCATTTATCGCAAAAAAGTTTTTCCGCTCGCATGAGGAGGTTTTTCAGGCAATTCGAAAAAGAAATATTTTGCAAAACTGCAATGGAAACAGTTTTTGCACATTTACAGTCACCTGACGTAGATGACACGGTGTGTTTGGACAGAATACGAGACAGAGTTCTTTATTAAATTCATAAAAGACAAAAGAATTACAGGAATAATGGATTCTAAACCTCAAATAAATGCCACAATCAAGACCTCGGAGCAGAAATGAGGGAGAAACACCCAGAAACTCCTCATATGAGCCGCTCACAGGTATAATAAGGGTCGTTCCTCACCATTAATGCTTGGAAAACACACACACATCTCCTTTGATTAATAATAATGGCCAGTGCAGTGGCTGAGATATACATAAACCTAACGTCCGTTGCCATGGTTTTTGGAATGATTTTACTTATCGCGAGTTTTAATCGCATAACATTGGTAAATGGAAACTCCGTCATTTCGCAATAGTTTTTTGTCGACATTTAGAAAAAAATCGCAAAATCTGTAATGGAAACGCGCCTATTGTTACAGTGTAATTATATATTTAAGTACTGAGTAATATTAAGCAACTACATGTACTTACTATAGGGTTAGGGTAGGATTAGGGTTTGGTTGAGGGTTAGTTGCATGTAATTATGCATAATTTACTGTTATTACTACGGTAACTATGTAACAAGGACTAAAGTGTTACCAAAAAATGTTATGATGTTGTCGTCGACCAGATAAACCTTCCGCCGAGGGCTTTGAGTTGCATCGTATTGTAAGAAGTTTCATTTGGAGAAAGTAGTTTCATTCATTTCCAGTCTCTTCATCGTAAAAACATTAAAACCGATGGATATGCCACATTACCCTAACAATAAAACGTGATTCAAAACAACATATTGCAAAAAGCGGCTTCCTTTCTTCCACACCATCATCTATTTGAAATTAGCACGCGCTGATGACAATGGCAGCGGTCCACCATTGACCCAAACCACACGAGCATCTTCCACTTTATTGTCAGTTCACGTTTGGAAGCCAGTCTTTGAATTCCCATCAAACCAAATTGAATCGTTAACTGTCAAGGAATGCTAATGATGCCATTTTCCATTATGCTGCTTTAATAAAGGCCAGCCTGAGGCCTGCCTCCACTATCTCCATCTGACGCCTTCGCCCACACCAGAATCACACAGGTTATTTTCCCTGAAATTAAACCGGGAACAGGCCCGTCCTTTTCCAGTGGCATTGTTTAATGCATATTGAACGCTGACGCCGGGAGTCCTGTCATTATATTTGCAACAATGATGCAAATGAAATTGCATAGATAAGAAGCCGTTTTTCTCGCCGGGCTCTGAATAATTTCCGAGTTTGATGTGACGGGTGGAAGGATCGTATTGGTGATGATCATTGCGATTAATCACGGATGAATGTGGACCGCAACAGGTCTGGGATCTATATGGTGATTCCAAGAGGGATTGGACACTTTTGTTCCACTTTATGGGGATAAAGTTTGTGATTGGTAAGATTTTTCTGCCTTGAAAAGCCTAGGCTGCATTTATTTGATCAAAAATACAGTAAAAACAGTGAAATATTATCACAATTTAATTCAATATCATATGAATTGATTTCATATTGATATAATATGTGACCCTGGATCATAAAACCAGTCTCGAGTCGCACGGGTATATTTGTGGTAATAGCCAACAATACATTGTATGGGTCAAAATTATCGATCTAATCAAAAATCATTAGGATATTAAGTAAAGATCATGATCCATGAAGATATTTTGTAAATTTCCTACTGTAAATATATAAAACATTTATTTTTGTGAGTGAATGCAGCACAATCGTGAACATAAATGCACAACTTTAAAGGAGATTTTCTCAATGTTTCGATTTTTTTGCACCCTCAGAAAATGAAAAATATTGAATGCTTTGAAGCACAGAGTCTTTGGTCTCTTTTTAAAGGTGACACTTGACAGATTATTACTGAAGTAAAAAATACAGTTTTTTTATTTATTTGATATGAAATATTTATTTTCCAAAACAAGTTTTACTCTAAAACTGTGAGAAAATCAAAGCCATAAATCTAAACAAGTTGTGATGTATAAATCTCAATTTCAACAAACTGACCCATGTGACCGGTTTGGTGGTCCAGGGTCACATATAACATCATTACTCCAGTTTAACAACTCCTTAGTCCTTACAAATATTTATATAAAAATACCATAGTGAATGTGGTGTTTTGCATTAGCTGACATAGTCATCAAAAAAGACAACAGCTTTACAGAAATATTCTGCACAGCATCTTACAGGGTTTTAAGGATATACCTTATTGATTTATGATTTTGTAGATGTAACAAATTGCTATGTTCCAAAACCTAGTGAGCTTTTCTCTGGTGCTGCTCGTGTGGCGGTCAAAAATAATCACATTTAATATTATTTTTTATTGCATTGAAAGTAGTGTACTATATTTTAGTCCGATAATGTTTTTTATTTAATATTTTGTATTTTATGGTGCTAAAATAATATTCATGCTGTTGTTAAAATCCATTTATTCACTTTTTGAGCATAGACCTGAGAATTAAATTGGAAATGAAAAATATCGAATGCTTTGAAGCACAGGCTTAAGTTTGGTATCTTTTTAAAGGTGACAAAAAAAAAAAAGTTACAGAAGTTTAAGTTTATTATTATGAAAAATGCATAAAAATACTGTTTTTTTTTTTTTTACATGAAATCTATATTTTCCAAAACAAGTTTTACTGTAAAACTGTGAGAAAATCAAAGCCATAAATCTAAACAAGTTGTGTTCTAAATTTGAGGTTGATATCTCATGAGCAATGCAGAAATCCCATAATGCATTGCAAGCTCACCTTATTAATAATTTAAATTATTAATTTAATATCCACCTTATAGGTCAAAAACAGCAGGTCTGACCTGATAACTAGTACGTTTTAGCACAAATGTTTGTCAATATTTTAATATGCATGAGCAGGTTTGAATATTCATGATCCGGTAATGTGTTCCTACAAGAAGCCAAACAGGAGCTTCTTACTTTCTTCACGTATCCTTGGATGTGTTCCGTAGTGGGAATCTGGTCCGCAGACATGCATTCCTCCAGTTTCAGATGGTAAGGCTCAAAGTCTGCAGGATTCTTCTCCCAGCTGGAGAGGGAGAGAGAGAGAGCGGGAGAGAGAGAGGGGAGAGAGAGAGAGGGCGAGAGAGAGAGAGAGGGCGAGAGAGAGAGTGAGGGCGAGAGAGAGAGAGAGAGAGAGGGCGAGAGAGAGAGAGAGAGGGCGAGAGAGAGAGAGAGAGAGAGAGAGAGACACCGGTTTTAATGTCAAACACACAACTCTTAAACAGGTGCAGATTAGCGATAAATCTCAGACCAAACTTGAAAAAGTTAATTTTAGCGAACTGATTATACGACAAGAAAAGAAAGTGTTAGTGAGATGGAGAACATCTGTTCGTGAGGTTTATTATTGGAAACATTTTGCACAGAAATGAGCACTAAAACGACACATATTCTCTAAATGAGCAGCTATAATTCTCTCTCTCTCACACTCTCTCTCCCTCTCTTTCTCTCTCTCTCTCTCTCTCTCTCTCTCTCTCTCTCTCTCTCTCTCTCTGAGGTGATTTCCCTCAGCGTTGTTAAAGGTGAAGTGCGTCATTTATTCAATGTTAAAATACTTTCTATGCCAGTTTAATATGCAGAGACGACTGTAAGTAACTCGGTGAGCATGAGACACATTAAGAAATATGCTCACAAAGGCTCCATCAAAAATTCATTTAATCGGCAAAAGTGTGAAATATTATTACAGTTTAAATCAGCAGTTTTCTATGTGAATATATAGTAAAGTGTAATTTATTCCTGTGATCAAAGCTGAACTTTCAGCATCATTACTCCAGTCTTCAGTGTCACATGATCCTTCAGAAATCACTCTAATATGATGATTTGCTGGTGTTTTGACTCATCCAATGGCGTGAGTTTGGGGGCGGGACGAGGGCTGGACTGGGACAAAAAATCGGCTCGGGCATTTTGGCCCAGACCGGCCCACTATGATCATAAACACCACCCATCTTTGCACGCCCTTAATTATATGCATACCAACTCCTATTCATTAAAACCACTAATGCCATGTAATGAGTGAGTATAGGAACGAGTGAGAGTTAACAGAAGAAATAAGTAAAAATGTGACATTTATTAATACAGTTGAACTATACTTCACAGTGGTGAATCCTAAAACAAGCTATAATCTGCATTAGCATAGCAATACAAGTTTTTCTTATAGGATTTTTGTTAAAACTCTGGTGGGTGGACCTCGGTCCTTGTAGGGGGGTGAGAAAATTTTGTGCATTTTAATGTTAAATTCATCAATCTGGTGCACTTTGAGAGTTCAAAATTAAAAGCTCCAACCCATATTCAGTGTGCAAATTAAACAAAGAAAAATTCAAACCTCTTTTAGTTACAGTGTCTATTTACATTACACCTACTACATAATAATAGTTATAATATTAATCCAATGACAGTAATTGCCATATTTTGTAAAACAAATGCACTAAAAAATAAAGGAAACTTTCATAATTAGTTTTGTACCAATTTCTATACTTGAAAGAGATAAGCACATGATCTTTTATTTTGACGCAAACTGCATCAAGCTTTTATTTTGGCGGAAAACATGGTTTACAAACGCCTCTCATTAGATTTCTAGTGAATTGCGGTAATCGTCAACTATGCAGATGTGGAAATAATCTGTAACTGGGTTATGGGTTCCTACACTCATGACATGGCCGAAGTGTTTTGAAAGTAGTTCTGCTTACCGAGGACTCTACACTCTCTCATCTCTCTCCTGATCCTCCTCACTATCATCATCATCACAGGAGCTGATGAAGGGCAGAAAACATATATTTTGACACATAAGCGTCTGCTTTAAGGGCCTGGTTCTATTTTTTCACGCTATTTCTCTGCACATTCCTTGCGTTTCTTCTCCATCTCGCTGACTATTCTGACAGATACACACTGACACTGCTGCACGCTCGCTCACTCGTTTAAAGTTGTGATTGGGCCAGCCCAGTGTCAATCAAGAAAAGAACCAATGGGCTGCTGATCTACGTGTTTCATGGGCTGGTCTGTCAGAAAAAGAAAAAAAACTAACACTGACTTTTTTGGACCAATGCATTACACCGGCACAAACCCAGCGCCGCCAATTAAGCAAAACAAAACCAAACGAATGGGCCGCCGATGTACAAATTTTATGGGCCGTTGAAAAATAAAAAATAAATTATGTATATGAGTATGAGATGTATCGGCCCGAAAAGCACGTCGGCCCACCGGGAAAATGCCGGGTATGCCCAATGGCCAGTCCAGCCATGGGCGGGACTGTGTCTTTATAATTATGAATGACTGTAACTCAAAAATGTTTTTGTTTCTCTCCAAAGGAAAGCCTCAGAGATCCTCGTGAGCTGGTGTCTTCTCCCATCTTCTGTGTGTGTGCGTGTGTGTGTGTGTGTGTGTGTGTGTGTGTGTGATATTTGGGACAGAGATGAAACACACTAACTCAGAGCTCCATCCAACCACAAAGTCACAGCACAGCAGGGCCCTGACTCACCTCTGTCACACACACACACACACGCGCGGATTCACACTTCCCGCCAACACACGGCCATCTGCTGCCTGAACACATTCATCTCGTTCCTGACCGTATCCTTCAGTCGGGGTTTGACATGAAGACAAACAAACCAGAGCAGCGTATGAACAGCAGAATGAAAGGCCTGTCTATCTAACAAGTTAATTTAGTGTGATTAACAATAAGAGACAGAAAAAACATGCTTTTTTCAATTAATCATGGCTCCTGATATGTTTATTAATTTCGTAATGTAACTTTTTTTAATTTCCCACCATCTGAGTATTCTGTAGTCATACATCTTTTCTTCCCGTGATAAAACTCACACACACACACAAAAGATAGAGTATACTTCATATTGCAAACCTGACTCCTGAAGTTTAGGGTCAATAATATTTTAAAAGAAATTAATAATTTTATTCAGTAAGGATGCATTAAATTGATCAAACGTGACATGTAAAGACATTTATTATGTTACAAAAGATTCTATTACAAATAAATGCTGTTCCATTCATCAAAGAATCCTGAAAAAAATGAGTTTCTTTAAAAAAATTTTTTAATTTCAACACTGATAATAATCATAAATGTTTCTTGAGCAGCAAATCATCATATTAGAATGATTTCTGAAGGATCATGTGACCGCAGTGATGCTGAGAATAGTTGGTTTCCATTTAAACTCATTGCACATGAGAAACAATCGATTTATTCGCACCCTGTTTAATCCCCGACTGTATGCTGGAATATACAGTATGCGGTGCTCCAGTTATATTGATTACTGATGCTTCCTTTTGGCTCTTTTCTGAGTTTTTCAGACACTGTTGCATGCAAAAGAACCGTATACCGATTCCAGAGAACAACACACCAGCAGCACGAGCCCGAGCAAATATAGACTTCTCGATCGTGGATGAACTATTCATGTAAAAGGCATTACATTTCTTTCCAACAGGCTTAATGCACCTAGCAGTCGCTGGCAGTGTTTGGAAGCCCTTCGGCGGGTTAAACAGCAGTAGCTTCGACAGAAGAGCTTCCTCACAGGAGTGCGGCTTCTGGGAATAAAAAGCTTAAAGCATCAGTGATCTACACTTCCTTCAGATTCAGTTCGCTCAAAGGTTTGTCTCAGACATGCATCTTAGACACAGCTGGGTTGCACTGTTGGCGAATGCCTGTGGATCGCCTTGGTTTGTGTGTGTGTGTGTGTGTGTGTCTCTATCTTTGCCCTCAGGAATCACAATATCACTTTAGCTGTCAGATTCAGCAATTCCGGGTCTGCAAGTGATATTCAGTGGCATCGCCATGACAACAACCTTCCATCAAACACATGTATCCCAATCGTTAATCATTGCATTAATAATGTATCACATCTTTCTTGATGTCAGCTTATTTACCGAGCCGTGAATAATGTTATTCAAGCATAACGGCCTTAATGGTTTCGGGGTCCGTACCGGTACCCCTGCGAGGTGCTCTGCAATTATCCAAAAACGATGCATAAATCACCCGCCCTCGTCGCTGGAGTGGAACTGTAACTAAAATTGAACATGGGTGGCTTGACAGTTGACATTTTAAATTATAAACATAGTCAGCTACATTCAGCAAATCGCTTTTTGAGACTCTAATCCCACGACGCTCGCTCACAGTTGTGATGTTTGCATCTGCGCAGGTCCAGAGGAGCTCCTGTATTAGTGAGTTTTGGAGGGGAAAATGCAGGAGCTAATCCTGATGTGGGAGCGTTGGGCCAGGATCCAGAGACTCCCGGTGAATATTAAACACTGTTACATGTGATCAAATGATGTCTGAGCTCCAGCTGATCTTGGAGCTGAAAAATACTGGATTTTTAGAAATTAAAAATAGGTTCGTTTTTGTTAAAGCTGAATTTTTTGGTTTTTTTATTAACATTAAAGGGATATTTCACTGCTGGAAAGATGAATGTGTATTCAAATTGGGTCATTTATGTAGTAGAAATGTGAAACTATTTCAGAAGTTGGTGCCTTCTAGACTGAGAAAAGCCTGAAAATGTATTTTTGGCTCATGTGGATGAAAGACTACAACTCCCAGAATGCACTTGCTTTGCTGCCCTACGAGGCCACGCCTACCGGTTACAGAGGGCAGTATCGGGAGAAATGATACAGCTAGGCCACTAGTCGACCCGAAACTGAAGAGACGGCGTTTTATCGTGAGATCCATAGATATCATATATAAACGCTAGATGTCTTATGGCGCAGTCACTTCCGGCATCACCGTTCGGCCATCTTGTCACAGTGAAGCTGTGCATTAGGTGAGTGATCAGCACGCACACAAATCCTCTTATCTCGTTGAAATCTTGACCGATTTACAAACGGTTTGGTTTCTTACAAATGTTATTAACGTGGCTATAATTCCGAATGCTTGAACATGTATGTTATAATTATTCATATGTATGCAGTGTATGTATGCAGTGTCATAACTACATCTCTGACGTTTATAACAAACCAAACCGTTTGAAAATCGGTAGAAAATTGAGCAAGTTATGGTTATTTAAAAGTATATGCACCATTAAACGAGTGAGCGAGCACACTGTGGCAAGATGGCCGCCACGTGCGGACGTCGACCTCCATTGGCCAGCAGCGCGCACGAGACATCTAGCCTTTATATATGATATCTATGGTGAGATCCCCCTATGGGCGGGTTGAAGACATGCAGAACTAGCGCCTCCTACTGGCTGTAGTCTCTCGCCTCTGGACAAAAAAGCCTCTGATGACGCTAAATGACGATTTTTGTATCATCTGAGTTTTTTTTCCAGACACACAATACAGAAATCTCTCGTCTCAGGGGGACATGAGGGGGGGAAGCACGTCACTCGAAAATACTACCGGGTTTCTACTGATACAAAGCTAAATGCTAATCGGTGAAGTGTCCCTTTAAATGACAGACAACAGCAGGAATATTAGATTAGGCTGCTGTCACTTTAAGACTGTAGGATTGAAAATAATCCAAGATATATTATATATTATATATTTTAAATGAACAAAGATATTTGCTTTACTGTTTCCACCCCCTCTTTCTACCACAAGGACCATTTGGAGTTCCTAAAGGCACAGACGTTTCTGATAGTGATCTAGGCCTGTACAACATGTTTGTACTTCGGGAGTCGATGAATTGTCACACCTTTAGTACGGTGGGGTAAGTGTAATTATCTGATTGGTCAGTTTGAATGTCTCACATCTGTGTTTTAGTCACATGGTCAGGAAAGGATAAAAGAAGATTGAAACTGATGCTCTGTCTCTTAATGCTCTGGCTCTCTTCTTCTCTGGGTCCCTTTCTTGGGTCTCTCTCTCTCTCTTTACCTCCTCTTTTCTCTCTCTCTCTCTCTCTCTCTCTCTCTCTCTCTCTCTCTCTCTCTCTCTCTCAGGTAACATTTAGATGCTGGGTAAGATTAATGGTATTAGTTATCATCATCTCATACATCTATTTTGTAACTATTTTAAGTGTAACCATAACCATATTTTGTCATTAAACCTTTTCAATTACAACTAATGTGCTAACTAGTTTTGATTTGGTATTGACTTTGAAGTGTTACAAACTGCAATACAATATCGTCACTCTCTATAGCAACGCTCTCCCACAAATATTAAAGGTCCCGTTCTTCGTGATCCCATGTTTCAAACTTTAGTTAGTGTGTAATGTTGCTGTTAGAGCATAAATAATATCTGTAAAATTATAAAGCTCAAAGTTCAATGCCAAGCGAGATATTTTATTTAACAGAAGTCGCCTACATCGAACGGCCCGTTTGGACTACATCCCTCTACTTCCTTCTTTAATGACGTCACTAGAACCGTTTTTTGACTAACCTCCGCCCACAGGAATGCTCCCTCAACTCTACCGAAATTCGTACTTGCGCACTTCTTATAACTTACTGTGTTTACTCAGCTCTTACGGTGATTTTCTGAAGTAAAACTGACGCTTCATCTTTTGTGTGATGTACAATAAACTTTATTAAACTCATCAGTATATGTTTGATCATCATTCAGACAGCAGACTTGTAGGCTATATTAATAAATAATGGATACATACAAGCAGATGACAAATACGTTATAATAACCGTAATTAAACTACTAAACTATACCTGTTCCATCTCTATACAGCACTCTGACTGTGTAGGCATTATTGTCCGACTCGAAATGAACACCGTTACTGAGAGTTTCTGATATTATCATCATTCCGTGAGGTGAAATTGTCCTGAGAGACTGAGCGCGAGCTCGTGAAGCTCCGCCCCCTGGGTCGTCCAGCAGCAGCTTATTTGCATTTAAAGGGCACACACTAAAACGGCGCGTTTTTCTGAGCCCCAAAAAATTACAATTTAAACATGCTGTAAAAAATGATCTGTGGGGTATTTTGAGCTGAAACTTCACATACACACTCTGGGGACATCAGAGACTTATTTTACATCTTGTGAAAAGGGGCATAATACGGGACCTTTAAGCTATTGTAACTGCTTATTTCCGTCGCTGGTATTAGTGGCAGTGGGTGGAATAGACAAGAAATGTGCAGTTTTCTACCATCTTGCTAATAATGTTTCTTTAGTCATTCGGCAGTCTTGCAGCTTGAACCACTGCAGGAAATCCACCCTTATGCACGGGACGAATATACTGACACTCATCCGGTTTCTTTCTCAACTGTTCACTTATGACATAACCAATGAATGCAGGCGAATAGATGCAACCAAAATGTGAATGCAACGTGCTAAACTGGCCAGAACTAACAGCACAAACCTTCTTTTGGTGTTAAAAAACTGCTGTCAGGATTTACATTAGCGTTGAAAAGGCGTGGAAATGGTTATTATTTTGCGGCTGCATATGCATTTGTAGGAGTTTCCCTTTCAGACACAATGTTTATGGGAGGACAGTATTTAAATGAATCATGCAAGGTGATTTATTAAGGTTTGCGCTCGTCAATGTACTGGTATTTGCACCATTATTTACCGCCCAAATAAAGTGTCTTGAACCAAACTCTAATTTGTGCTGCTCTTGATTGTGTTGGTCATTATGGAAATGATCCGTTCTTTAACTTGTGCGTCACGAGTAGATCACGCTCAGAACTTTCCACTCGCATCTGTGCTTTCATGGGATTATAGCGCTCTCACAATAATTTGCCCTGTTTAGTAAAAGAGTTTCCCCATAGAACACCATTATAAAGAAAATACTTATGTTGCTTAATCACTCTTAGGTTCTTTATTGGCATCAATGGTTCCATGAAGAACCTTTAACATCCATGGAAGCTTTTTAATTGCACACAAGGTTCTTTATAATGAAAAAAAGGTTATTAAGATTAGAGTGTGCATTAAGACAGTATTCAGCTTATTAATAAACATACTAAGTACCGTCAAGCAGACAAACCTGGATTCCGTTATAAACAAAATGCTTAACATGCGTTTACGTTCATATTCTGGGCTCATCTGCTCGCCTGTATGTAGTATACATCACCAAATAAGGTGTATACTGAATTTAATCTTTTAATATCAGTGTATTAGTTCATTAAGTGTTTTTCACGTTAATGTCCTGCTGTTTTTAGTGGCTGAAATACTAGCATGTTCTGAATATGGATCAGAAGTGCACAAAAAAATATCAAAATATCACTGTTGAAGTTCACATTCTAGAGCTGTATATCTATAGTATCCTGTCTACTTTTTCTAATCTGTGTCTATTTAATTCTTTCTAAGGAATCTCTCGGGCTTTGAAAGAGCTGAGTAATAACATTCATTCACCTCTGGAAGGATTTAACTCGCTTTACCAAAACCCAAACCAGGTAATGACCAGCTTGGACCATTAGAAGTGGCCCATTTCCCAACAGATCCTTCTTTCATCCCTCAGTTTGTTCCCCTCATTCCCTTTGTCTTCTCCTCTGGACGTTTTTGGGTCTGTTTGTTTTTGGAGAGAGCGAGAAATGGCTACATGAAGGTTTTCTTTCATCTGCACTTTTCCTCTCTCTCCTCTGATTTCTGGGATTGGCAGGGGAGGAGTGGAGCTGTGCCCTGTTTGATATCTCGCCTTTCTCTTTCTTTTTTCCGCAGGTTTATCCCTCAGGGCCGATGCTGATGCGAGCGACTGTCTCCACGGTGACAGACGCCAAAGATAAAGCAAGGCAGCTTTGCCGAAGCCATCAAAGGTTGGCAGCCGTCACGATACACTATGATTCCTCCCAACACGCGCACATCAACACACACGTGACACAATCCAAGTCTGATCTTCTTTCGTCTTGTTTTGCTCTCGGCCTCTTGAAGACAAACAGAAGTCTTCACTATGAGCAACACATGCACATCATGCCTACTCTATGCAGGAAAAATTATCATTATTTACTCTCTCATGTTGTTACAAACTTTCTTTCTTCCATGGATTGCAATATTCACACTGATATTTTCTATATGACAAAAGCATACAGTTACCAGGGGCTGTCAATCTCCCAAAAATGACAAAGTGGTCTATATGACTTTCTTTCTTCCATGGATTGCAATAGGAAAACTTCAGAAAAATATATTCACTGCTAATTTTTATATATATATATAAAAGTGGTCTATATGACTTTTGAAATCATAGCTTTGTGTGAGGAAAAGACCCTGAATTTAAGTCACTGATATCCTTAAAACTCATTCATGCTCGAATAAATGTGTCGTTCCAGGTTTGACATCATTGATTATTTAAATATAAGTTAAATTTAGTTTAAAAACACTGACAATAAATAATGAACAAAAAAGGTATGTAGGTGTATTCATTCTAAAATATTTAAATATACACTCTCATTTAAAAGTTTATACATTTTATAGACATTTATAATGTTACAAAATATTCTATTTTAAATAAACGCTGTTCTTTCTGTTTCTTGAGCATCAAATCCTCATATTAGAATGATTTCTGAAGGATCATGTGACACTGAAGACTGGAGTAATGATGCTGAAAATTCAGCTTTGATCACAGGAATAAATTACACTTTACTATATATTCACATAGAAAATAACTACTTTAAATTGTAATAAAATTTCAAATTTTTTACTGTATTTTTGATCAAATAAATGCAGCCTTGGTCAGCATGATTGGAACTATCTATATACATTTATTATTATATATTGTCAATGTTTCTTAATGTATTTTTAAACTAGTTTTTTATTTTTATTTGATTTAATTGGCTACAGTCACGAAATTAATTTTTATGACACAAATAATAAATATTTAAATGATTTCTGTAAAAGCACAGCAAATCTTGAGTGATTTTATTTGATATTCGCGATCACTATGAGTGTCTACATTCCTTCAAATGTATAATTTTGTGTTTCACACTAAAAAATAAACTGACAGCATATGATTTGAAACAAAAGGAGTTTAAGTAAATAACCAAACTGTAAATGCTGCATCAGCTGTTCCTTTAAGATGAGCGATGGAGTGTGCATATGACTTCAATAATGAGTTTTTGCATGAACATTCTTGCTTTTCAGTGCATGACGCATGAGCATGAGGGAGGTCGTGCCGAGAGTTCATCCTGACATGCGCTGAAGTGTGTAATGTACAGTACAGCTTACAGATCGAGCTCATCATGTTCCTCACGCACAGCTGCTTCATACAGAAAGGAAGAGTAGCCAAAACATCAACAGTAATATAGAGAGGAGTTGTATAGTAAAACAGTAAAATACAGGAGGAAAGTGTTTCAGGATTCCTGGTGCATCCATGAAAATGGAATAATTCCAGGGTTTTTGAGTGTGTGTGTGTGTGTCGTCACTGTCCAGCATCAGATCCACACTGTTCAGGAGCCTTTATGTGCATTTAAAACTGCAAAAACATTCAGAGAAATAGGCTCCGCACCGGCCGCTAAAACACTAGAGGCCGGGGGTTCGGATCATGTCCACAACACTTAACGTCAAACTAAATTTACTTTATTTTTTTCATCCGTTTAATAGAAAATAAGAAAAAAAAACATCACCTCAATTCCTTCCTCCAGGGAATCTCCCCTTAGAGGTCAACAGGGTCAGACACATGCCTAGAGTCTCAAACTTCACACATGTGATTGTGGCAGCTGCCTGTGGTGTGTGCGCGTGTGAGTGTGTGTGTGTGTGTGTGTGCTCTTGACGCTGCCACCGCAGCCGGTCTGGACACCGTGTGTTGGTGATATTAAAAATAAAAGGATTACAATGTAAAAGATTATTATTATCGTGGACATAAAGATATGGTGGAATCCGGATTGTCCCGTAGATGGTCTGCTTGCACTTTAACCTCACACACACACACACTCACACACACACACACAGCTTTAACCTCACGCATGAGCAGATCTGTTTGTGCTCTGGAGTCATCAATTCCGTCATGTAAATAGCGGATCCGCCTTGGCACGAGCGCAACTGGCTTTTAAAGGGAATGGGAGAAGAGACTCTGATTGTTTTTTTGCACGTTAAGCCCAAAACTCACCCATTACTCATTAAGAGAATAGAGACGACTCTTTTAGACCATGCACCGGGAGCACCGACCATTTTTCCTGTCGTTAAACTAGCAAAGGTGGATTCGGGCACGCTCTAAGTGCACTTGTGCCGTGAGCTTTAGACCATGAGCTTAGATCGTTAAAATAGGGCCCTCACTCTTCACACAAGTGATTGTGGCAGCTGCCTGTGGTGTGTGTGTGTGTGTGTGTGTGCCCTTTACTCCGCCACCACAGCCAGGCCGGTCTGGACTGTGTGTGTGTGTGTGTGTGTGTGTGATCCAGCAGAGCTCCAGGCAGGGAGTGGATGTGACTTTGAGTCGCTGACACTGTTTTGCCAGAGGATTATCGAACCGCTCTTTAACATTCACCAACTGTGTGTGACGGACTGTAAAGTGCTGGTCTCGTGCAGAGGGAAACGGTGAAGTCTAGCCCAGTGTGTGGGTTATACTGACCACTGTGTGAATGACGTGCACAGCAAACAATCACAGGTTTTGTTTTTACATGCCATTAAGTGGTGTGTTCATTCACTGTAAAAGTTGTACGTCTGTGATCAGTTGTACTGAAATTGGCCGCACAGTGGATGGACTCTTTAGTCTGCCGGTTAGTATTAGGGTTGCGAGTGCTCAAAACTGAAGGCTTATTTGTTTGAAATAGCTTTTAATCGATGATACAGTATGTCATCTGATTATTGTCTGTTATTTGATTTTATTGTTTTTATGTTTATGCGATGTACAGCACATTGGTCAACAGTTGTTGTTTTAAATAGTGATTTACATTGACTTGCTCAGAATGTTTAAAAGTTTGGGGTCTGTAAGAATCCAGCTGGCTTTGCAAAGAGGACGTGGCAGCACCAAATCTATTGGACCCTAAGCAGTCTTAAAGTCCCCTTGTGGTGAAAATCAAGCTTTTAATGTTGTTTATGTGTCTATGTGGTGTTTTAATATGCTTTAAGACAGACCATGTGTAAATTCATAAGTCGACAGCATTGCTGAGTATTTTCCTCCTTAAAACTGCAGTGAACCAAAGACAGTCTCAAAAACACGCTTTGAAATCGCTGGTGTTTCTGACGTCACAAACTACCTTGTAACCAATCAGATCAACGTGTGATCGTTAACCAGTGGATCTCTGAGTGAGTGAGTGAGTGGAGGCGGGGCTCATTTGCATATTCATAGATCCGCGTATACTAAATGAGGCAAGGGTGTCGAGTTACATTCAAGATATTTGAAGGCATGAATAATTTTTTCTCAAGGAAAAACATTTAAATTTGTCATTTTGGTGATCAAAGATGAGTTTTAAGGGATAAAATGATTGACAACAGGGGGACTTTAAATGTAAAGTAGCAAGCAGCCTGTTGAAGTGTCAGATAGAGGGTGGCACTAAATCATGATGTTTTTGGTGATAGAAATCTTGAGGAACATTATTGAGGATTTGAGGCAAAAAAAAGTGGGATATCAAGCGTAGCATCAGTTCTGGCAGGTCACGTTAGTCAAGCTCGCATCAGTGACTCTCAGCTGATCCACGTCTACCTATAGGAATACGACGCCTATCACTGTATACATATATAAGCTCCTTCAGGATTATCAGCGGCTATCGCGTTTCTCAGGAGCGAATTACCCTCCTCCCTCCCCAGCTCCACCTGTCTCAGTCAGGGTTTGGCATTCTGATTCCCCTTTGAATCAGAATAAATTCTCGATTATGTTGTACTTTAAAATCTTGAATTAATGATATCTGCAATACATTCATGCTGGTTCTGTTCTGTTCTGTTTACCCTAAGGGGGGTTATTGCTACTCTTATCCATGCTAGGCTAGTTCTTGCCCAGAACAGAACCATACCGCCAATCCAAACTATATGCTAAATGTAAATCGTATTTGACGATAGTGGTCCTGACAGAAATGACCCCTGAAATAAATGTCAGCAGCACCTGTGGAGTTCATGTTCCCGTCGTGTGTGTGTGTGTGTGTGTGTTGTGACCCCACCTGTCGGAGACTCTGATGAGCACGGCCCGGTAGAGCTGGCGCTGGATGCTGGCGGGCTCGGGTCCACACGGGTGAACGAACGGGTGCACAGCGCTCAGAACGAAGCCCTGCTGGTAGAGATCCTGAAGCTGAGACGGCAGCTCCCTCACCGAGGACACACACAGCGTCGACGTCCCATCTGCTGGAGGACACACACGCGTGAGAACAGCACATCACACACTCACACAGCGTTCTGATGAGAAGTCCTTAAAGGGGTGGTATAATGGCCTTTTCACAAGATGTAAAATAAGTCTCTGATGTCCCCAGAGTGTGTGTGTGAAGTTTTAGCTCAAAATACCCCACAGATATTTTTATATCGCATGTTAAAATTGTCACTTTTTGAGGGTGAGCAAAAATGCACCGTTTGTGTGTGTTCCTTTAAATGCAAATGAGCTGGTGCTCCCGGCACAGTGGGCGGAGCTTCAAGAGCTTGTGTTCTTTTACCTCACACACACACACATGCACTGAACATTTCAAAAACGTTTAGCTTTTTATGTTCAAACCGGAGTCAGACAATGATGGAGAGACTCAAGAAGAAGAGACAACATGTAGAAGCAACAGGACATTTCTGAATGGTTAGTTGATGAATTTATGAAGCTGATGTGTAGTTATCTTCTAGTCATTGATTAGCAAATTCTGTCATGAAATGTGTTCAGGGGGCGGGGTTTATGCAAATTTTAGAGGAATGTGGTGTAGTCTCTACCAGCCGTTTGTTGTAGTCCTTAAGAAGCGATTTCTTTAAAAGCAAATATCTCCCTTTGCTTTGAACTTTGAGCGTTGTAACTTTGCAGATGTTGTTTATGCTCAAACAGCAACATTACACACTAACCAAAGTTAGAAAAGTGAAATCATAATCAAACACCCCTTTAAATAACATAAATAACAAAATTTTAGCCAAACAGTCATTGCCAAGTACAAGAAGGAATATTTAAAGTCACCACAATATCAAAATTGAAAATTCTCTCTCTCTCTCTTTTTTTCTACAGATTATTACAGTGTTTATTATGAGTTATTTATCCCTGCACACAACTGTCTGCAAACTGGCATTTAGATCCCGGAGGACACACACGGGTGAGAACAGCAGATCACACACTCACACACAGCGGTCTGATGATAAATCCTTCTTTTTATATAACAGAATTTTAGCCAAACAGTCGTTGCCGAGCACAGGAAGGAATATTTTAAATCAGCTGGAAATCAAAATTTACAATTTTTCTTTCTTTTTTTTTGACAGATTGTTTTTGTTTATTATAAGTGATTTATGCATGTACACAACTGTCTGCAAACTGGCATTCAGATCCCAACTTCCTACGATCCAATTAATTCCCTAAAGACAAGATACATTATTGGTTTCAATACACAAACAGTTTCACTCAGATATACGTCTCAATATGGAAGAAAAGTCCATCGAAAACGGAAAAATATATAATTTTCAGTGTGCATGAGTATAAATTATTTTATAATATTTTCAAAACATTGAAATATAAGAAAAATGCCAAGCAGAGGCTTCTATAAGTAATGTTTTTTTTTAATTATATATGTGTATATTTTCGAAACATTTAAACATGAAAAATGCCAGAGGCCTCTAGGATTTTTAAAACAAACATATTTTTTATTTTTATTTTATTATTTTATATTATTTTTAAAAATGAAAAATTTATATATAAAACAATTTTAAAAAAATATTTTAATTTTATAATTTTTTATGTTCTTGTTTATTTTTTTATTTATTTTATTATTTTTTATATTATTTTTTTAAATAAAATTAAAATTTTAAATTGTATATATAAAACATTTTTATAATATTTTTATTTTAATAACATTTATATTATGTTCTTGTTAATTATTTTTTATTATTATTTTATATTGTTTTTCAAATAAAATTAAAAAATGTGATATATAAAAATGGCAAGTAGAGGCTTATTTTTTACAAATATTATTTTTATTATATTTTTACTGGACAGTAGACAGTAATATACAGGAAAGTATAGGTAATGCCAGACTGAACCCGAGTCCTGTGTGAGCCAACAGCTCTGACATGTTTTAAAGATGTGCATCACTTTATAAATCAACATTAAAATCACTGCCACTAAATCATGAATATTTAATAGGCTATAACCCCTAGTTTGTATTTTTGCCGTACAGACACTGGACAGTCAAACGCATTTTGTTGTTTTTCAAAGCACTTTTCTCCAGGAGGATTAGCTAGTTTGTTTGCGATGTAAGAGAGAATGAAGACGGGGTCGCGTTCGCAACTGGTGCCTGACTAACCTTGTCTATGATTTAATGGGCCTGGTGAAAAATCCAATTAAATGTGATTGTTTATCTGGACGTGAGATGAGAGTCTTTTACACAAGAGCTTTGCTGTATCTGACAGCCCAGTCACGCCCCGCTCTGGCTGTAATGAGATACACTGGGTGTTACTGGCCACATGCTTCAGAGTGGGAGGAACATTTTTTCCCCCCATTTTAATCTAAGTCTTGTCTGGGCATAATGGGAAAAGAGAGAGGGAAAGAGGAGACATGCAACATAACAGACAGAAAGTGTCAGAATCGCCCAGCTGTGCAACAACACATCAGATCTGTCTCTCAACACAATCCAGACAGTCATATGCTAATGAGAGAGCAGGACTGAGGGGAAATCACGAACACACACACACACACACACCGGTGTCAATGAGTGGACAATGCATTGTTAGTGTGCAGTTTAGAGGTACATAGCATACGCGTTAAAACTGGTGATATTATAGCACACATTTTGAAAGGAACATTTGAGAATTAATTCTATAATGGGCCTTGTTTACATGTTTGAATGACATTTGCTATGCTTTTGAATTGACTAATCTCAGTATGCATCCTGTAAACGGTATGTGACATTTTTTTTAGCATGCATGAAATACCCAGATTATCTATGAGATTTGCCAAATAGCAAAACAATGCAATGCAATTTCTGCTTCTATTTCTGTGTCCAAATGATTTTCGTATTCAGTATTTTTGTCGTTTTCCAGTACAAATATCTAAACAATCTTAAATCAAGATATGCTTCCCTTAGAAGCAAAATAATGTCAAATATTAAGTCTTTTTTTTAATAAAAATTAAGTGAGATTGTACTATGCCATAAGAAAACAAATTTATTGGCATTTTTATTAAATTTTATTTTATTTTATTTTATAATTTTATTTTATTTTATAATTTTCTTGATTTAAGCATAAATTTCAGTCACTTGATTTTTATTTTATTTTTTTCAGAAAACTTTATATCTTATCATTTAGCTAATCATGCAAATATATGTTAAGAATGCTCCAGTATTTTGGGTAACACTATATTTGAAGCCTTTATATACAGTATAAAGTATTTTAATGCATTAATTATGCACCTTATAATGCTCTCATGAATAATTGTAACCACAGTTATATGATAATATTATCGATTCATTGAACACCTTTAAAAAGTATAATGTATTAAAACACATGATGTAACAAGAAATCTGCAAATATTATAATGCATTTGAAATTTGTTTACAATGATTTATGAATAGATATAATGCATGAATGGTATTTGTACTGGAAAACAATATAGAATTACTGAGGAAGAAAATAAGTGTGATATCAGCAGCAATTTACTCAAAATATGATAACTGTGTATGATATGCATTGTGATGATGCATGCTAAATGCATTCTGTAAGAAAGTTAGTAAGTTGTTATGCAAACACAGCCGGTTGGACGCAGGGCTTTGCACAACTGTCCCAGAGAGACACACACTCAGAGTGTGTCTGTCTGCTCACGCGCTCATATAAAGCAACCCAAACTGTTGCCCGGAGTGAGTGTGATCCAAAAATAAACCCAGTCGAACGGTCAACGGTGCTTCCCATAAACTGTATGTCACATGTGTGCGGTTTACTGGAAGAAGCTGACTTCAACACTGAACTCAAACTAAAGATGCACAGGAAGTCATTTAAAGCTCTAGACACTTGTTCTGCTTTTTAAAGGTAGAATAAATCTATTTATAGCGAGACAAAGACAGATATGTGTGACTCGACAGCAGTTTTGGAAAGTACATGTTGCTCAGCTAAAAACGCCTCGCTACCAAACAAACAATATATTCCCAGAGAACAGTTTCAGATCCAGTCATGCTTGCAGATTTATCACGGTCCCTTGCAAATTGAGCAATATTTATCTGTTTTTTTTGTTGTAGATACAGACTAAAAGTAGCTTTTTGCACCATCTGCTAATGCTGGGAGAATTAGGAACATTTACCAGCCGTGGAATTTTTTGTATTTTATATTTTAAAATCCAGTGGTAAAAAAAAATCCAGTTTTTAATGTTGTTTATGTGTCTATGTGGTGTTTTTAATAAGCTTTAAGACAAAGCATGTGTAAATTCATAAGTCGACACCATTGCTGAGTATTTTCTCCTTAAAACTGCAGTGAACCAAAGACAGTCTCAAAAACACGCTTTGAAATCGCTGGTGTTTCTGACGTCACAAACTACCTTGTAACCAATCAGATCAACGTGTGATCGTCAACCAGTGGATCTCTGAGTGAGTGAGTGGAGGCGGGGCTCATTTGCATATTCATAGAACCACGTATACTAAATGAGGCAAGGGTGTCGAGTTACATTCAAGATATTTTAAGGCATGAAGAAAGGAAAAAACTTTTAAATATGTCATTTTGGTGATCAAAGATGAGTTTTAAGGGATAACATTATTGACTACAGGGGGATTTTAAGTACTTGTCTACACTTTAGTGTTGGTGGCTTGATGGAAGGAATATTCTACATAAAAGTCATCTGTTAAACAGTGGTATTTTGTTGCATTTATAAATTTCACTCTCGTTTGGCACTTTGTGAGTGTTAATTTTGCTCTCTGGCTGTAGGTAAAAAATACAAAGAGGAGACAGAAAAGTGATTGTGGCCACGTGATGTTCTTCTTTTCTCAGGCGTAATTCCAAAGTTCTATTGTTAAATTGTTACACACACACACACACACACACACACACACACAAAGCAAAGGGCGCTTCAGGCAAATCATTGGCCAGCTAAAAATAACCCTGGATTGCTCAATCATATTCTCCACAAGCTGTGAGATAAAACGAATGATGAGAAAATAGTCCACAGATAAAGCCTGCTAAACCGTACATGCACGGTCGGATCTGTTTAAGTATAATTAATCCTGGTATGTTTGATTTGATTTTTTGCTTTGTGTGTGTAAACAGAGGCAGATGCATGCTGGGTTTGCCCTGTCACATTCAATGTTATTCGTTCTCTTCGCCATCTCCTCCTATATGCTTTCCCGTAGCTCAAACAGTAGAGCGTTGGCGCTTGCAACGCTAAGGTCATGGGTTCGATTCCCAGGGAAAGCAAGAACTGATAAGAATGTAAATGTTTAATGCAATGCAAGTCGCTTTGGATAAAAGTGTCTGCCAAATGCATAAATGTAAATGTGCACTTATGTCTCGTACACAAAAAAATAAGCAACAAATTTGATCACATGCCACTGGGAAAACACACATTGGGATGTTGCTTGAGTTGGCCTTGATCACTCCCTAAACGGCGAAGTCTGTGGCAGCCAAAACAGAAATGTCTTGTTCAGATCAGCTTTTGATAACGTGATCCTGTCGCTCATCCCATGGGAAAGACAAATCATAAAAGAGCTCTCTATCCTCTCTATCTCTCTAGCCTAGACACTAATGAGAAGAAATGGAGAGCAAATGCACAAGCCTCTCAGATAGCCTCACATATATTCAATTCACATTTATTTGTAGCGCTTTTTACAAAATGCATGAGTCCACATTACAATTTAGAGTAATCTGTTATCAGAGGAAACTGTCTAAGTTATGTATTTCAGAAATGTACATATACAAATCACAGTTAGCTAAAAATATATTAATTTAAACAATGTAATAATTTAATGCAGACACAATGAGCTCACTGAAGTAATGAATACTTGTTTGTTAACAAATTATTCTGACATTTAGAAAAATGTAGCATTGGTGCATGGATGTATATCTTCTTTTGCAATTAAAATTGCATTCATTCTATAACTCTATAGAGGAAATGCATTGACGTCACTTTCCCGCAGGAACACACTCCCTCAGCCGGACCGAGCGGCAGAAGAGCTGAGAGTGACTGGATTTAATAGGAGAAACTGTGAGTAAAACAAACGATTATCAGTTTAAACTAAAGGTTGGACTCGATATAGTGTTGCTTACAACTTACCAAAGATCCAGTGATCATGGATATCGACATGCAGCAGGAATCGTGTTTCCTGACATTTATATGAGCCTGATTTCGACTCCGGGGAAATACATAAAGCACATTTGCCAGTGAATGCTTTATATAAATACAATATAGATCTAAATCTGGGTGATCACTTACAGTATATCAGTGTTATATATCATCATATCATCCAGCCTTAAAACTTTTTTTTGCCAGTGTTTCTTTAAAAACATCCAATTATTCAGAATATACGATGGTAGATATTTAATAGATGAGTTGTCAATACAATATAACAATATATAGGGTGTGATTTTACCTCATAATTCAGCATATCGACACAAAATGAAAACTGCAAATCCAGCTTTCTCTGCCTGGATCCAGTTGTTTCTGTGAATCACAGCGATTCATTTGCTTCTCGTTCTGTAGCTTTCAGCAGTCTGTAAAAATATACCTCAGATTTCTTGTCAAATCTAGTTATACAGTCGATCTCAAAGCTCTTTCCCGTTTTAGATGTGTTTTGTGTGTTTTTCATGGCATTCACGCTGAAAACAAATGCTGTCGCTCAGTGTTTCTGCCACTCGGTGTGTGTGACCGGCCAACATATAAACCCTCTATATGAGTTGTATATCTTTATATATCTAAAGTCTTTGGTGTAAACACACACGTCTGTGTGACGCTAAGGCAGATTCTTGTGTGCCTGAAATGATGCTCATGAGGCCTGGAAGAACCAGAAAATTGCTATAAGCCTAATTGTTTAATTTTTAGGTCTGAAGGAGAAACAAAGTTGATGAAAAACATTTTTGAGCAATAACATGTGCGTCTGTGATTTTGTCTCAGCCTTGGGTAATATTCATTAATGTCAACATTTGTATCTGGAAGAATTATTATATCAATTATTTGCAAATAGCAAAGTGTGGAGGGCAAATGTGACATTTAGCAGGTTTAATAATATCTGTTTGCTTGCGAAACTCCACATCTGTATCTGTGTGCCACTGTAAAAGTTTATTTCCTGTGATTAATAATGGTAAGAGTAATAATGGTAACCCTTGCCCAAAGACATTAGACACAAAAACTCAATTACAGCAGCAGACTTTGGCCGACGCCGCAGAGACTATTAATAAGAAATGTAATTATTTTTACATTAACTCTAATACACGACCCATCCAAGAGTGAATGATTACTCGGGAATACATACGAGCTTGTGTTTTCCAGCAGGATTTTTTGTAAGGATTGCTCTTTTCTGGTTCTTCCAGGCCTCATGAGCATCGCTTTCAGGCACACAAGAATCGAAACAGACGTGTGTGTTTACACCAAAGACTTTAGATATATAAAGATATACAACTCAAATAAAGGGTTTATGCGTGTGACGTCACCGTCGGCCGGTCACACACACCGAGTGGCAGAAACACTGAGCGACAGCACTTGTTTTCAGCGTGAATGCCATGAAAAACACACAAAACACATCTAAAACGGGAAAGAGCTTTGAGATCGACTGTATAACTAGATTTGACAAGAAATCTGAGGTATATTTTTACAGACTGCTGAAAGATACAGAACGAGAAGCAAATGAATCGCTGTGATTCACAGAAACAACTGGATCCAGGCAGAGAAAGCTGGATTTGCAGTTTTCATTTTGTGTCGATATGCTGAATTATGAGGTAAAATCACACCCTATATATTGTATTATTATATATTGTATCAATTAAATATTTACCATCGGATTTTCTGCATAATTGGACGTTTTTAAATAAAAACTGACAAAAAACTATACAAGTTTTATATAAATATAACATTGATCACCCAGATTAGACCTACCTATATTATATTTATTAGGGGTGTAACGATACCCTCATGTCACGACTCGATAAATATCACGATTCTGAACTCACGATACGATATTATTGCGATACTCCAAGATATATGATAAAAGGTTAACAAAAAATGTACTACTGTTGATTAAAATGGTAAAATTAGTGTTAAATTGTGTGTATAAATGAATAGACTTGGACTTGGTGCTGAAACCCAACGCACAGGACAATAGTGACACCAGAATAACAATATTCATGATTCTGAAGCTGAAAATGCAGAATTATTTTAGACTAATATTCTTGTACTCTTTCACTGACTAGATATATTTATAATGTAGGACACTTTTACTGGAAACATCAGACATTTGGTATTATCAGGACCCATAAATATTCCCCCACTGCATTATTATACATTATATTCAACATTATATACTAGGGCTGCAGCTATCGATTCTTTTTGTAATTGATTAATCTAGCACTTAATCGATCGATTAATCGAGTAATCGGATAAAAAAATTTAGTGTGTTTTTAAACAACCAAAACAAATAATGCATAACGAAAATGATGTGGCTGTAAAATGATCAAGCATTTGGCTTTTATTTCTCAAAAAAAACCCCAAAAAAAACCCAGGTATTTATTCCAACTCCAACATTTGGCTCCAAAACTAAGCCTATTTATTGTAATTTTTACCCATTTAGTGTTTATAAGTGCCAGTGCCAACAATTATATAACAATACAGTTAAGTCAACTTTATACTGTAAAACATGTATAACATGTAAAACTATGAATACAAACTTAAATAGTAAAGGCCATTTGGCCTTAGTTTTGTCTTCTTAATACAACATTACAAAAAAAGGATTGCACCTTCTGCAAATTACCCACCGGAGAACAAAAATAAATGAAATGAATATAAAAGCAGGCTGGGGAGTTTCATTTTTTTTTTTTTTTTGTCTGTAACTATTTGGCAGACGTGACATAGCCTACAAACAAGGTCTCGCAAAGACTGCAATACAATATGTGCTCCTCCATCACGTCCCGGTGTATACAGTGAATGCATGCTGAAATTACTGTTGCGTGGCTACATAAAAGTTTAAGCATATGTGATGCATTGTCGCAATTGGTCTGACTGGCGCGTGAGAGAGACGAGGGTGCATGTGTGTGTGTGTGTGTGTGTGTAGGGGTTCTTTTTTTAGGCTATACTTATGTTTACTACTTAAAACATCAAAGCTAAACATCATATCTAGTCAAACCGCATCACGACATCACTACAAATACAGTATGGGATTAAAATCAGCGAACAGCAATGTATAGGCTTAGGCACGGGCGTGAATATTGGCGCTGGGTCAAAAAAAAAATGCGGGGGACAGAATCGTTACCTTGTTTCAGCGACGCTGAAAGGAAGCGATCCCAAACTTTAGACATTCTCTGCCGTTTATGGACATCTTTACTCTCCGCCATCGCGCCAACTAAATTCAAAATGTATCACGCGCTATGGTGTGCTTCCTGAACATTGAACAATGGTCCGTGTGAAACAATCAGATCCCTGCGTGTATAGTGCGCGTCATAGGAATTTAATGAGGCTTCGAGGCAGAGTTTTTGCCTCGAGGAATTTTTGTAATCGAGTAAATCGAGTAACTCGATGAATCGTTTCAGCCCTATTATATACAGTATAGTAGTTTAATGTAGTCACTAAAACTCTGAAAAGTTGGATTTTTTCTCACACAGTAATTTTTATTTTGGGTGAACTATCCATGATACATATTGTCACTTTCCACAGTGCATGTTGCATTTTTGTATTGCGATATATTGTGACACGATATATTGTTAAACCCTTAGTATTTTATAAAGCGTTCACGGGCAAATTTGCTTTATGTATATCCCCGGCATCGAAATCAGGCTCATATAAATGTCAGGAAACACGATTTGCATGTCAATATCCATGATCACTGGATCTTTGGTAAGTTGTAAGGAACACTATATCGAGTCCAACCTTTAGTTTAAACTGATAATCGTTGGTTTTACTCGTGTTCTTGCAGTTTCCCCCATTAAATCTGAGGGAGTGTGTTCCTGTGGGAAGAAATTGGAGAAATTTGGAGAAAGTGTAACGCACAAAATGGCGGAATAAGCCCCGCCTTCTAAATAAACGAGCCAATCTTGATGCCAGATTGGTGAACAGCTTTGGAGAATTTGATGTTTCCCCATTTAAAGCGACAGGAGTTGTACTTGCGGTCTCCGAGCCCTGAACGTTCACGAGCCAGTGCATTAAAAAGAATCGAGAATGGAACGAATGAACCGGCAGAAATGGCTTGGTTAGCGTTCTGCCGCTGGGAAAAAGCAGTTCAATCCAATTTGCATGAGGTTTGGAATAAAGATCTGTGGGAAGGAACTGCTAATGTTTTTACAGAACGTTAGGCAATTCTTATCTCATGACTATTAACGACATAATACCTTAGTTTTAATCAACTGGAAAGATCCGGTGAGATAAACGCCATAAATAACGTGAGGCATCTGTGAAATATGTTTGTCTGTGTCTCTAATGAAACAGGATTATTTTGCAGTGTCGTGTGTGGAAGTATTTCTTGAGGCTTTGCTCCGTGGAAGACTGCTTTATGTCATTAGTAGTCATTGCTCACAGTCGGCACACGAGCCCCAGGGCACCGCGGCGCGCGTTAATTACTTCACTAATGACCCTTTGTGAGAGAATCAAGCTGTGGCTGTGGAGCCGTTCCCAAATCTCTCTCCTCCCATCATCCCTCCCCTTCATTCCTCTCATATCTAGAACCTCTCCATTGATCCATTGACCTCCTTCTTTCCTTCAACAACAGTTTTAAACAATTTAAAGAGGGCCTGATATTCCCCTTTTCATAGTTTTGATTTGTTTTTGGGGTCTAGAACAGGTTTTCCTGCTTGAATGTTGATTATTCTCCTCATATTCTCCATTGTTGCGGCTCCTCTCTTCCCAGTCTGTCAGTAACGCTCTGTTTACTTCCTGTCTCTATGAAGCCCCTCCTTCTGAAAAGCACACTGTGCTCTGATTGGTCGGCTGGAGCAGTGTGTTGTTATTGGTTGAGCACTTCGAGTGTGTTTGGGAAATGTCCCGCCCCTTACCATAACCACCAGTTTAACACACTACTAACTAACTCAACCAGGCCCCGCCCCTTTATTCTGCGTATGAATTATTTAAATGAGGAACATTTTGACGTGTTCATTCCCGGCGTTTCAGCATGTTAAAAACACCACATAGACATATAAACAACAATAAAAGCTTGGTTTTCACCACTGGGGGACTTTAAATACTTTATTCCCACTATTAAATACCCGTTAGATGTCTTATTTCCACTTTTCGAACATTTTGTACACTTTTATTTAAAACGAATGCCTCTTTAAGCTGATATGCAAGGGACAAGAATGAGTTCAGAAAACGGCGGATTTGAACTCAGGTCAGTCATATCAAAGCTATCACAACCCACCTTATTCTCCACACACTGATCCTGTTATCAGACAGGTTTCTTTTGAAATTTTGTCTGGCTCAATCAGACAGCGGTGGGCGGGGTTACTGTAAATAGCCTCCGCCAACAAGGCGGGCTATTTACACTTGGGGCCCTATCTTATGCAGCGCCAAGCGCAACGCAAGTGTTTTTTGCTAGTTTCAGTCCAACGCAGTTTTCATTTTCACGTCCTGCGCCACGTTGTTTAAATAGCAAATGCATTTGCGCCCATTTGTGTGCCCATGGGCTGCTGGTCTGAGAACGAGGTGTGTTCTGGCGCATTGTTGACGCATTGCTATATTGAGGCAACAGAAATAGACTGAGCCATTGACCAACTGAAACCTGGGCTAAAGTCAATGGCGCAATATTTTTTTTGTTATTTAAGGCGAGACACGCCAGGCAAAAACATAGATTTTTCATGCAGTGGTCAGTTTTGAGATTTTGGGCTAGTTTACTCCTTCAATATGTGTTCTTTCAAGCTGCTATAAAGAAAACGTTGAAAACATACATTAAGTTGTTTATTTTATTACATTTTGTTTACTTGCGGCAGTAAATTTCTCCCAACTTTACCAAGAAGTCAGCATTCCAACGCGACACGCCGAGATCCGTCTGTTCACTGAAATCTGTCATGACCGGTATCGCTGTAAAGCTCTGAGTCTCCTGCACAACGCTATGTAACCCAAATATGGACATTTCCTTTCTATCAGTAACCAATCGTGAATGTCCAAAGGGGGATTTAAAGCTAACGACGAAATCTCATTTAGAGCTGTTTAACTCTTTAAATGCCGTTTTCTCAAAATGAGTTTTTTGTCATTCTCCAGTACAAACATCTCAGCCTATGTACACCAAACTCTCCAGTTATACACTTAGCAGTATTCTGAAGATATTTTCAGAGGGATTTGTTAATAAATCATTCCTGGCCTGATTTATGTGACATTTTAATAAAATAAAAAAAATGGCGAAAATCGATTTTTTTAAGGCTATGGACAGTATATTTTGATTTCCTAGGTAATAAAAGCATATATCCTGAAATCCCTCTGAATCTTTATTTTCATCTTGTGTGTAAACAAAATGAAAAAATACATTTGCACCTGGCTTTATCATATGTTCAGATCTATCTACCGAAAATATATGCAAAATCGTGCATATTTAATGAGATAATGCCTAATTTGCATAATTAAACATACAAATTTCTAAAACTTGTAATACATTTTTTTTATATACTTGTGTAAGTAATCAACTGAGGAAGTTTCATGGTGATATCTATTATTTTAAAATTTTACCCTATTCACCTGTAGTGTCTCGCCTTAAAGAGTGTGTTAGTAATGTCTGCCTATAGGCGGGTCCACAACGCGCGTACACTCTGCTTATTACACACACAGGGACGCACAGCAGCACACAAACATGCCAAATATTTAAAATAAAAGGATTACAATGTAAAAAATTATTATTGTGTACATAAAGATATGGTGGAATCCGGCTTGTCCCGTAGATGATCTGCTTGCGCTTTAACCTCACGCACGAGCAGATCCGTTTGCGCTCTGGAGACGCGTTCGGTCTTTCCACTATCAAATTCCGTCATGTAAATAGCGAATCCGCCATGGCGCGAGCGCAACTGGCATTTAAAGGGAATGGGAGATGAGACTCTGATTGGTTTAATGCACGTAAATCCCAAAACACACCCATTACTCATTATGAGAATAGGGACAACCCTTTTAGACCAGCGCCGGGAGCGCCGACCATTTTTCCCATCGTTAAACTAGCGATAGTGGATTCGGATTCACCCTAAGTGATCTTGCGCCCTGCGCTTCAGACCATTTGCTTAGATCGTTAAAATAGGGCCCTTGATGTTAAAGTGGTGAAAATTCA
>NC_139979.1:1697500-1710000 GCF_963993115.1 Abramis brama
GCTACTTCAGACCAACCCATTTTAGATTTGCGTCGAGCGCAAGAGTCATTTATCCCGCCGGTATAATAGCAACAGCGCCCGAGATCCGCCCACAAAGTTACTTGCGTTTTGCAGTAACTTTCAGCGTCACATGATCCTTCAGAAATCATTCTAATATGATGATTTGATGCTCAAGAAACATTTATGATTATTATCAGTGTTGAAAACAGTTTTTTTGTGGAAACATTTTGGGATACATTTGTCTTTCAGGATTCTTTGATGAACACAAAGTTCAAAAGAACAACATTTATTTGAAACAGAATCTTTTGTAACATTATAAATGTCTTTACTGTCACTTTTGATCAATTTAATGCATCATTGCTGAATAAATGCAGACATTTTTCACTTCTAAAAAAATCTTTCTGACCCCAAACCTTTGAACAGTAGTGCATATGTTGTAACATCAGGGCGTTATGACATCATAAACACCATCGTGACATTGTAAAAAGCATATTGCTGTCAAATCGATTAATCGCATCTGACATCAAAATTTGTGTTTATTTAATATATTTGTATATGTAGACTTCATGATGCAAAAGCATCTGAAATGTTCTTCTAGAATGAGCATTTTTATCAAGCTTGTATGTTTATGTTCACTTATTTCACTTTAATGGCATTGAAAATTCCCTATTAATTGTCATTAAAGTGAAATTACTGAACGTAAATATACGAGCTTGATAAAAATGCTCATTCTAGAAGAAGATTTCAGATGGCACTTAGAGGCTTTTGCATCTGAAGTCTTCATATATATATTATATTTATATAGACACTAAATATATGTGTTATTATTTAATGTGTTATATACACACATTATTTAAACATACTTGTGTTAGATGCGATTAATCACAGTTAATCGATTTGACAGCACTAATTATGATACAGTAATAGGTGTTTTGGCATCATAATGCCCATTATGAGTGATATTGCTATTTGCTGCCTTTCTATTTTGTCACTGAGGCTTTTATAACAGCTTTGCATCTTTCTTCGAATCTGTGGACTTTTTTGTAGAGGAAATTCTGCAGAATCAATTTATAAACAGTGTGCAATGTTTCTGCAAATGCTTCTGCTTGCTTGTGTTTGTGTAGTTGCATAAGAAGCAAAGACCCACTGATCATCATCTCCCATTAACAGCCTTGGAAATTTGAACATTCCTCTGGGATTTGTACTTTAAACATGCCAGAATGTGCATGTATACAGGACAAACTGTCTGTAATTGCTACCAAAATGCAATGGGGCTGAATGCAATACACTTTAAATGCAATTAAACATCTGCATGTCAAAGTATGACAAGATTGCTTCAGTGTATGACAGCGCTAAACAGAGTACGTCCTAAAATAGCTGACAACACACGGCAAGTTCTTCTTTTTCGTTTCTATGAATTGTCATTCTAAAGATCCTGCAAATGAAATGATTCAACTGGCCTTTCCCTTGTACAATGAAGTCTTTGCAAAAGCATTTAGTTGTTTGAAACATCAGTGAAAGCTTCTCGTTCCTCTCTTTAGGGCTTTCTTCTCATCGATGAGACTGAATAGGTCAGTATTGACCAGCTATTGAGCCGTCGTCTCACTTGAATCCTCACCAGCGCCGTTCTTGAAATATATTATTTGTTCTTGGTGTTATTCTTGGTGTAACCTAAGGGCTAAAATAAGGACTAAAATGGTTTAATCTATGGCACCAAATTTGTTTGTAATCTTTAACTTGAAAACGAGACATCTGACAATTCCTAACAAAAAAGAAATAAACCTGTGTACTTTCTTATTCCCAAATGCCAATCATCTCATGGCAGACGTGTGAAAAGAACGGAACAACAGGTGGTGGATTGCCATGGAAACAGATCTGTGATTCCAGGCTGATTCCATGGAAACACAAGTCCAACAATTGGGAGTAGAAATATGAGAAATTAGTGTTTTTTGAGAAAAAGTCCATCTGCAAAAATAACCAAAGATTTTCATCAAGCTCCGAAAGAAAATTGCTTTCTTGGATGATAGTCGAGCCAAATCGAGTGCCACAAATGTTCACTTCAGTCCGATCCAAGAATGAATGGAAATTTAAAAAGAGTTCAATGACAAATAAGGATGAAAAGGGAAACCAATTCAAAAAATGTAATTGAGAATGCATAAGCCTTAAGTTCTTAGAAATGTAATCATATTCATGACGGCTTCATACATTTTTGAAATCGTTATATCATTTTCAAGAAGCAACAAAAAATTATTATTTGTAGTTTAGTTGATCTCAGAGGACTTTATTATTAATATTTGTGTAATATTGTAGCAGTGCAGGCTGTTTTATACATTATAATTCACCTTTTTATTAGCAAAAGCTTTAAGATAACATGCATATGTATGTTTTCATAAACAATAACGATACAGTAATTGAAACTCAGTCGTGTTCAGTGTTGGGTGTAATGATTATATAATTTACAGTTACTTCTGATGTTATTGCATTAAATACTTTACGTGCAATTACTGTATATATAAAACAATAGTGGATTTAACATCAAAATTCTATGTTAAAATTTATATTTTAATGTAACATTCTCCCTTTAAATACTTACAATTCAAGAATTATTTTTGCATATTTATATTATTTATTTGAAAGAATTAAAAAAGCAGTTTCATTTTCATCCTTGTGTTGTTCAACTGTTGATATGTTGGATTTGGAAAGTAATAAGTAATGCAATACTTTTTAGAGAGAGTAACAAGTACAGTAATCTAATTACACTGGTGAATATTCAATTAGTAGCTCGTAATTCATTACTTTTCCCAACACTGGTCATGTTGAATCAGATCTGCAGATTTATTCTGTGATAGTCTGTAATATACTTGTTTTGCATTCCTGTCATTGCATTTTTTGGTGGACAAATATTAGTTTTGAATATTAATAACATGAAAAAGTTCAAAATCACAAATTAAAACGTCACAGAAGTGAAATATTCCAGGCATTTTGTATGAATTGCATTTTTATGCATCGCTAGTCGACCCAAACTCAATAGCACTGGCTTTCAAACACTGAGCTCATCAGCTGTTGTTTGCAATGTCTTTATTTCATTTGACGTCCCTCGAAAAAGCGAAACTTTCATATGTTGCATATCTTTTTTGTTTCTCAGTTTATATCAAAATGCTTTTCACATTTCACATTTCAACCCATAGTGGTGCACAGCAAGAAAAGACCAGAAAAGTAATTGAAACTCGAAACGGAGGCTATGGAGGGGAAAATAAACAGCATTTTTATGTTCTGTTATTGTGATTTCTTATTTTATTCCAGAACCCAGAGAGACGGCTAACAAATGGAGGTCAGATAAAGCCACAGAACTGAATGGAGTCGCTGCAGATTCTGCTGAGATCAGAGAAACGGTAGTGAACTTTTTCCCATGACCTTTGAATAATGTGACCGGTTCGCAGAAGAGTTCACTTGCAAGATTGTGTTTACTTTTTTATCTTCAAAGGAATAGTTCACCTAAAAAATTGCCATCATTAAAAAATAATAATAATAATAATAATACTTTTATTCAGCAAGGACACATTAAAGTGACAGTAAAGACGTTTATATTGTTAAAAAAAGTTTCTATTTCAAGTAAATGCTGTTCTTTTGAAAATTCTATTCATCAAAGAAAAATGCATCACTGTTTCCACAAAAATATGAAGCAGCACAACTGTTTTCAACACTGATATTAATAATAAATGTTACGCGACTCTCGAGGTTTTATTCTGGGTTCGAGATTGCAAACTAAAACTGGACCAATCAGCTGTGAGCAAAGTGACTGATGCGATAAGCCACTCCCCCTGCATCCCTCGCTCTAAATGAAATCCACAAGTGAAAGTGGTAAAGCCAACATTGGGCCGGTCATGTGATCTCACGTCTGTTTTTTAGGCTGCCAATATCATTAAACATTTTGTTTATTTTTGTGTAAAATTTTTCTAATGACAGTGAATCTAGAGAGGATTTGATTTGACAGCAAACTGTGAAGTGCAGGATGAGTATATCTTTTCCGTAAGAGAAATACTGTCTATATCCTAGAAATTTTTATATAATAAAGCCTCAAAACTATAGATGGATGGATGGATGGATGGATGGATGGATGGATGGATGGATGGATGGATGGATGGATGGATGGATGGATGGATGGATGGATGGATGATAGATAGATAGATAGATAGATGGATGGATGGATGGATGGATGGATGGATGGATGGATGGATGGATGGATGGATGGATGGATGGAAGAAAGATTGATGGAGAAATAGAGAGACAAACAGAGTGATATAGATAGATGGATGGATGGAAGATAGATGGATGGATGGAAGATAGATGGATGGATGGATGGATGGATAGATAGATAGATAGATAGATAGATAGATAGATAGATAGATAGATAGATAGATAGATAGATGGATGGATGGATGGATGGAAGAAAGATTGATGGAGAAATAGAGAGACAAACAGAGTGATATAGATGGATGGATGGAAGATAGATGGATGGATGGAAGATAGATGGATGGATGGATGGATGGATGGATAGATAGATAGATAGATAGATAGATAGATAGATAGATAGATAGATAGATAGATAGATAGATAGATAGATAGATAGATAGATAGATAGATAGATAGATAGATAGATAGATAGATAGATAGATAGATGGATGGATGGATGGAAGAAAGATTGATGGAGAAATAGAGAGACAAACAGAGTGATATAGATAGATGGATGGATGGAAGATAGATAGATAGATCGATCGATGGATGGATGGATGGATGGACGGACGGAAGAAAGATAGATAGATAGATAGATAGATAGATAGATAGATAGAAAGATTGATGGATGGAGAAATAGAGAGACAGACAGAGTGATATAGATGGATGGATGATTTTTATATATATCAAAATCATCCATCCATCATCCATCTATATCACTCTGTTTGTCTGTCTATCTCTCCATCCATCAATAATATATATATTTCTCTGTGTGAGAATAAGTGGACAGGGAAAGGCTCCTTTGTTCACCGGCTGTTGTTTATCCCACCGCTGGAAACCTGACGACTGCATGTGAACACAATGGATCTGCCGGTTCCTCAGCGGCTGATGCTGATGTGAGATGATTGGCTGGTGAAGCTCCAGTGTGTTTCAGATGCTGTGATGTAAAGCAGACGCTCGTGGTCGAGGGCAAACATTCACTCGCCAGAGTCGTGAAGCAAACCAGCTTCATCAAGACGCCGACAGGCACATCAATGCAGGAGCCACACGCTCTCACTCACAGTGACAAAGTGGAGATGTGCACCAATAAATGTGACATTAAACTGAGGCAAAAGCCATTTAGACGACAGCGGCCTGACACAGGGAAGATGTTGAGCAGAGTAAGATGAAGCTCTTCCCCCAAACAGCAGCAATAATCTGAAACACACTCAGCTGTGCTGAGAGCAACAAAACAAAGAGCTTTGACACGGACTCTGTCGAAAGAGAGGAAGGAACTTTGCAGAGATCTGCACTTCCTGTTGACAAGAACACACACACACACACACTCGCTGCTTCTGACAGCACACCAAAAACAACACTGATTTCACATATGGAGACTAACCATAGCGGACGAAGGAAGCTGTCCTGTTACTTTCTTAAAAGCATTAGAAGCACAAATCATATTTTGATCATCTAATATAAAAATAACTAGAAATAACTAGTTCTATGTCAAATGTCTTGACTTTATCCAACAGCACTGTAAAAAGTGATCAGTTGACTTAATTTTTTTTTAGGAAACCCGTTGCCTTAAAATTATTCAGTAAATAAACTTCATGCTTAATCGGAAAAAAAAAAAAGTAATGAGGAATTGTCAAGTTCACATAACTTAATTTTTTCAATTAGGCATTGTTTATTTACTTAATAATTTTAAGGCAATGGGTTTACTAAAAAAAATTGAGTACACTTAGCTATTGAATTGATATTAGTAAAATAAAAAAAGTATTTAATTATTTTGTCCCACATTTGGCATGTTGCATGTGCAAAAAATAAATAAATAAATATTTTTTTGTTTTCCTAAAGCTTTCTTTCACGGGCAACGAAAGAGTTTCAGATCTTTTTTTGTACCTTATTTGTGTAAAAAAAGGAAAGAAAAAACTACTTTGCACTGACACTAAATTATATAGCTTCCCATTTCAGGACTGTAAGTTTAATGCGCATTGATCTCTTCTTCAGATGTTTTCCGAGGCAGACACGATATCCTTTAGAGAGATTAAAGGAGACTTAAAAAGAGAAAGTCTCCTGGCCAAGTGCGCTTACCAACCCAAGACAAATAATAACACAAAATACACTAATAACCTTGAAATCTGACCGAGGCATTACACATTTCATGTGTATTTATAGCTCAGGATGGATGGATGGAGGATAGATGGATGAATAGATGGATGATAGAGGGATGTATGGATGGATAATAGATGGATGGAGGATAGATGAATGGATGGATGGATATATGATAGATAGATACATAGATAGATAGATGGATGACAGATGGATGTATGGATGGAGAGATGGATAGATGACAGATGGATGTATGGATGGAGATAGATAGATAGATTGATAGATGGATGATAGATGATGAATAGATAGATGGATGATAGATGGATGTATGGATGGAGATAGATAGATAGATAGATAGATAGATAGATAGATAGATAGATAGATAGATAGATAGATAGATAGATAGATAGAATATTTGAAATGAACAATTCTGAATTTGCATAAGCCTGATGTATAGGCACAATTTATATTTGTGCATGAAACTAATTTGAAGCATTTAAGCATAATCCTTAGATGTAAAAGGTTTAATAATAATAAAAATGCTCCGCTAATAGAAGAGCTTTGCGTTGTCAGCGTCTCGATCGACTCGAACGTTTGATCTATATTTCAGGAGCATCTCTCAGAAGAGCTGAAGGAATCGATGCATCAGAGAGAATATAAGAGATGAAACCCTTAACCTGAAACAGGAGAGGTCTGAACTGTGGCTCTCCTGCGGGTCCGGGGCCCGAGCTCATCAGGCGTCCACACGGGGAAGGTGAAATGAAGGAAGGTAATGTCTGTGAACGAGTCTCCCGTGGCGTCCCTTACACTCAGTCTTCGACACCGTTTGGCTTCAGAATAAAAGCACCAGTTCCTGAATCACCTGCTCTAATCCTGACTCAACTACACACGTCCTCGCACTCCCTCTCCGCTGATTTACACACACAAAGCACCTTGCAGTATTGACTGACAGGCTGAAGAAAGGTATTGCATTTTAATAATCTGCTTATTATATCAGGGTTGTGATTCGAGGGCGGCGTGTGGCCGAGAAGCCGTTCGTAAGTGTGTTTTCTATTCCTCTTGCTCATGACATTTTACACATTTCAAATCACATTTGAGGGAAATAAAAAACGTGCAGGGCATCTTAAGCTCACGCCGGCATGTTTCGCCACACGACTTATTACACAGGCTGGGGGGGGGGGGGGGGGGGGGATGCGTTTAGACTAAATCACAACAAGCGGAGACTTTTGGTCTAATGATCCCAGAGAAAAGTGTTATTGTTCAGAAGTTTCTCTTTAATTTTTGGTGTGTGTGTATGTGTGTGTGACCAAGCTGTTTTTAGTCAAACTGCTTCATTATTATAATCCAGACCAGCACTAGACAAAAACAAAACAAAAAAACAGTTTAAACCAGGATGGAAATGTTATTTTAATTTTCAGTGTTATTTTAAAATCTTTAAAGTCCCTGTAAAGGCAGTTCTAAAAATAAATGTTAGAAATGTATTGCTAAAACACATCACAAAGACTGTGAACTGTGAAGTACTGAATTGTGGAGTTAGACCGTTAAACAGTTTTTCACCGTTGCAGTGTTCAGTATTTTTTGGGCGGGGCTAAAGCGGTGGCTCGATGACGCACTGGAGCCGCTGAGCTCCTGGCCCCGCCCCTATCAGTTCGCCGCTCAATCGCGAGTTACTGTCAGTACTATCAGAGCCCGTCTACGGAGAGCCTGGCCACTCCCTATTAAGTCCTGTTGTACCGAATTTTGGTTGTAGTTCCACCAGAGTTCCACTGGGGGCGATCGCCCATGAGTGCAAAATGAATGGGAGTCTATGGGGCTAGACGGCTAAATTTGTCTCTTTCACCCGATTGCCGTTGAGAAATCTCAGATTTGATTGTAGGTTTTGCAAGATCAACATGGGTTATAGGTCGAAAGTTGAATGAACGAGTACTTATGTCCTTTCGATTTCTTACAGGTTGAGTTGTTGTTGCCCATAACACGCTAGCATTCTGCTAATGAACGCTGATTGGTCAGTGAAGGACTGATTACGACCAGAGATACCGCTTGATGGCATCGTGGCATCCGAAGCGGGACCAGAAACAAACAAAACAAAAACTCTTCTAGCACGTGTGTTTGCCTGTGTCAGCTGTGTTGTGTGTTTGCCTGTGTCAGCTGTGTTGTGTGTTTGCCTGTGTCAGCTGTGTTGTGTGTTTGCCTGTGTCAGCTGTGTTGTGTGTTTACCTGTGTCGGCTGTGTTGTGTGTTTGCCTGTGTCGGCTGTGTTGTGTGTTTGCCTGTGTCAGCTGTGTTGTGTGTTTCCCTGTGTCAGCTGTGTTGTGTGTTTGCCTGTGTCAGCTGTGTTGTGTGTTTCCCTGTGTCAGCTGTGTTGTGTGTTTGCCTGTGTCAGCTGTGTTGTGTGTTTCCCTGTGTCGGCTGTGTTGTGTGTTTGCCTGTGTCAGCTGTGTTGTGTGTTTCCCTGTGTCAGCTGTGTTGTGTGTTTCCCTGTGTCAGCTGTGTTGTGTGTTTGCCTGTGTCAGCTGTGTTGTGTGTTTCCCTGTGTCAGCTGTGTTGTGTGTTTGCCTGTGTCAGCTGTGTTGTGTGTTTCCCTGTGTCGGCTGTGTTGTGTGTTTCCCTGTGTCAGCTGTGTTGTGTGTTTGCCTGTGTCAGCTGTGTTGTGTGTTTGCCTGTGTCAGCTGTGTTGTGTGTTTCCCTGTGTCAGCTGTGTTGTGTGTTTCCCTGTGTCAGCTGTGTTGTGTGTTTCCCTGTGTCAGCTGTGTTGTGTGTTTGCCTGTGTCGGCTGTGTTGTGTGTTTCCCTGTGTCGGCTGTGTTGTGTGTTTGCCTGTGTCGGCTGTGTTGTGTGTTTGCCTGTGTCGGCTGTGTTGTGTGTTTACCTGTGTCGGCTGTGTTGTGTGTTTGCCTGTGTCGGCTGTGTTGTGTGTTTGCCTGTGTCGGCTGTGTTGTGTGTTTGCCTGTGTCGGCTGTGTTGTGTGTTTGCCTGTGTCGGCTGTGTTGTGTGTTTGCCTGTGTCGGCTGTGTTGTGTGTTTGCCTGTGTCAGCTGTGTTGTGTTTGCCTGTGTCAGCTGTCGTGTGTTTGCCTGTGTCAGCTGTCGTGTGTTTGCCTGTGTCAGCTGTGTTGTGTGTTTGCCTGTGTCAGCTGTCGTGTGTTTGCCTGTGTCAGCTGTGTCGTGTGTTTGCCTGTGTCAGCTGTGTTGTGTGTTTCCCTGTGTCAGCTGTGTTGTGTGTTTGCCTGTGTCAGCTGTGTTGTGTGTTTCCCTGTGTCAGCTGTGTTGTGTGTTTCCCTGTGTCAGCTGTGTTGTGTGTTTCCCTGTGTCAGCTGTGTTGTGTGTTTCCCTGTGTCAGCTGTGTTGTGTGTTTGCCTGTGTCAGCTGTGTTGTGTGTTTCCCTGTGTCAGCTGTGTTGTGTGTTTGCCTGTGTCAGCTGTGTTGTGTGTTTGCCTGTGTCAGCTGTGTTGTGTGTTTCCCTGTGTCAGCTGTGTTGTGTGTTTGCCTGTGTCAGCTGTGTTGTCGATGCCTCGAGAGAAAAGAAAGTGCAGAGCGCGAAAGCACCAAAGTGACTGAAGGATTGCCGTAAAGCAGTATCTCTGGTCGTACGATGTGTATGACGTCATTGAGATTTTAAAAGACTTTTTAAAGCAAATAAGTGACTCTAAAAAATCTAACACCCAGCAAAATGTAATTTCTTTGCATCTCCTTTCGAATACAACATTAAAATTACTAGACAAAAAATTATATCCTGAGAAAAGTGGATTTTGAGGGGTATAGCACTATAGACCTCCATTCATTCTGCACTCGTCCTGTGAGCGCCCTCATGTGGAGCCAGAGTGGAACTGCAACCAGTTCAGAAGCCGGAAGTTTACTGAGAGTGGAACTCCTCCCCTTATTAGACATTCTCTGGTACTATTTACTACAGCCTACAGTTTGCTAGCTATGCCTTCGTCACGGAAATGCGTATTACCTGGATGCGATCACTTACAAAACAGATCGGTGTCCTTATTTAAATTTCCGAACAACGATCATATCAACAAGAGGTGGATTAATTTTGTGAAGAGCCACCTTGATGGAGAGCTGAGGATCACCACAAACACCCGCCTCTGTAGTGATCATTTTACACAGGATAGTTTTATAAACTTTAGTCGGAGACAACTGGGATTCACTGATAATCCGCTGTTACTGGTGAATGGGGCCGAACCGACTATCTCCCGCCTCGGCCTTCATCCTCCCGTCCCACCGCCAACTGGTGCCATCATCGGCAGTGCGTGCACGCGAGTGGGCGTGGTTTCAGCGCAGCCAGCGGACACGCCCCCAGCGTTTGAGGGCAGAGACCACTGCTCATTTTTTCAAGATTTTGATAGTTTATTTTATTTACTTGGCTGCTTTTTTATCATTCAGATTTGGCTGGGTGGCTAATAACACATTTTTTTGTGGTGTGACAAACTCAGAACACAGGCCTACTTAATTTTGACTTTACAGGGACTTTAAAATATTGTTTTTATAGTTTTTATTCATATTTTGAAGAAGTTTTTATTTCTGTGTGTGTGTTTAATTTTAGTTGTGTGTGTTTTTTTTTTTTTTTGTATCTGTCTATTTAGTTATTAATTGTATTTTAGTCTTAGTTACTTTATTGCATCAAGTTAAACTATAAGAAAATTAGAAATGTTGCTCTGGCAACTAGATGAGAAATAATAAGTTTACGTTTTTTTTTTTATTCTATATAAAAGTATACGTTTTTAAAGTCTTTTATGGTTTTAGTTTTAATTATAATAACATTGACAGTAAAATAATAAAATGATTCTAAATAGCAGCTCAGAAAATTTGTTCTTTAATTTGATGAGAAATGTTTGATTTCATGTTTAACTTTATTGCAGGTTCTTCAAATCTGAAGCCAGATTGACAAAATGAATGCATTATGTGTGATGTTCCTATTCTGTATTATTAGAGCATAAATTAAGTTTATTGACGTTGCTTGGCGCTCATCTTAATCACAACATCTGGTGCACGTCACGATATCACCACAACATCTTAAGATAGATTGATGGGTCAGATCTCGAAGCGGTGCCTGTGGAAGAAAGCAATGCTGCAAGTCTACCATGGATGCATAAATTCGATTAAAGAAATGTTCAGTCTAATGCTTCGACCCGCGCGGCGTCAGGGAACATTGAGCTAGCACAGGCAGTCTTGCGTGAGGAACTTTATTGTCTTTGCCTTGTAGATGAGACATTTCTGCTCATTCCTCCCCCTCAGTTAAAGTGCTTTGCAACTCCTTCTTCATGAATAGCAATATATTTGCAATAATAGAGGCAGTGCGGAGAAATGAAGCGTTGTGGGGGAAGTGTGAGATATGGGCCAAAACTGCTAAACATAACAGTTCTTGCATGCACATATTCAGCCATCTCGCAAAACTCAAGGGCACGCAGAGCAATCGCATGGCCAGGCTGCCTTATTATAGTCATTACTGTAACAGCCCTGGAAAACTATAATTCCAGATGTCAATCATCTAGAATGTTCATTTAGCACAGGTTATTTGGGTTTCTGAGGGGATCTCAACAATGTCTCAAACTGTGCTCAGGTTTGCAATCAAATATCAAGAGACTTCCTTATAAACTCGAACACTTTCCATCAATTTCTACGGTTTATCGATGTAATAATGCTCTGTGCTCTTACTGTATGTGGTCTCATTTGTATCTGTTTTTATTTCTCCTATAGGGAGTTTCAGGAGGAACATCTAACGTGTGTGTGACCCGCGTGAAGCATTACTCACTTCCTGGAGCTGAATCAAAGGTCGCGGAGAGAGAACGCAGGGTCGCATTTGAATGCATGGTGGTAGAAGTCAAATGAATCAGAATTCAAAGAAAATCAATTGTCATTTTAACTACTGAAGAAAAGCTTGTCAACTTAGATACAAGCTTTGAATGTTGACTTTATAAAGCATTCTTTGAAAATTTAGAAAAAAGTTTTACAATGTTATCTATTTAAAAACAGATAGATAGACAGACATGGATAGATAGATAGATAGATAGATAGATAGATAGATAGATAGATAGAGAGATAGATAGAGACAGACAGACAGATAGATAGATAGATAGATAGATAGATAGAGACAGATGGATGGATGGATAGATAGATAGATAGATAGAGACAGATGGATGGATGGATAGATAGATAGATAGATAGAGACAG
>NC_139979.1:1717500-1730000 GCF_963993115.1 Abramis brama
AAAATAAAAAAGGTAATTACTACTTTTTATCTCGCAATTCTGACTTTTTATCTTACAAATGCGTGATATAAAGTCGTAATTGCGTGATATAAAGTCAGAATTGTGTGATATAAACTCGCAATTTTGAGAAATTATTATTTATTTTTTTTAGTGCAGAAATACATACAGAAACTCTACAAAATACACACATCGACCAAAAAACAAACAAAAACAAAACACAGATAAACAACAATATAAGAACAGGCGAGGAGAGAGAGAGAAAAAAGATAAAGAAATGAAAAGAAAGACTTTATAATTTGAAAAATATATCCTTTGGGGGTGTTGAGTGTTTTAAGGTATTCAGTAATTTAACATCTTTTACCCTTTGAGAAATAAATAAATTCAGACTTTTTTTCCTCAGAATTGCATGTTTATAACTCGCAATTCTGACTTGATAACACGCAATTGGGAGATATAATGTCAGAAATGCAAGATATAAAGTCGCAATTGTGAGTTATAAAGTCAGAATTGCAAGATATAAAGTCAGAATTGCGAGATATAAAGTCAGAATTGTGAGATATAAAGTCAGAATTGTGAGATATAAAGTCAGAATTGCAAGATATAAAGTCAGAATTGCGAGATATAAAGTCAGAATTGTGAGATATAAAGTCAGAATTGTGAGATATAAAGTCAGAATTGTGAGATATAAAGTCAGAATTGCTTCCATAGATCTATTTTCTCACTTAGACCTTAATTTGCTTCTGTGTGCGCAGCAAAATACGGTAAACTGCTGTTTTCCAGAACTGCCTCATCTGGTGCTTGTTCAGCAGAAGGAGAGCAGAAAAAGACCCAATTAAGAGCACACTAGATTAGCCTACTAAATAAATAAATAAATAAGGGTTTCAGCTCATCATTGGAGCCCAATCTCACAACTGGCAGGCTGGGAATTAACACGTCCAGCCACTGAGAGGCCAAAAGTGCTCTCTGTTCATCAGCCAAACACCCCGTCTCCAAATCTAAAGTGACAAGCGTCGACAGTCGCCAGCGGATCAGAAGAGTCCAGGTAATATCCCATTGTGACCAGCTGATTAAACCTGGGGTGGGCTGTTGATGAAGAATACTCTCTATTATGCTCCTGTCTAATTACAGCGGCCGGACGAATCATCCGAGAGGCGGCGGCGGCCGAGAATACACTGTTAATGAGGTGAACCGCTCGGATGAAAAGGTGAGAATCAATCACAGAAAATCAAGCAGATTGTTCATTAGGAGTCGGGATAATGCCGGCAGATCCAGCGAGAGCAACTTTAATTAGGACCCAGACGAGAGGCCATGCAGATTTATGAACGCTGTCATAGGAATCACTGTTTCTTGTGACATGGACATGAATGGATGCGTTTGGCTATCCGTGGCTGAATCCAATCGGGGGAGATGACATCTGGAGTACAACAGTCATGCATCAGCAATTGGATTTGAGATATGGGAATATTTTCGAGGTGTAGAGTTTTTTCGGCGCGCGCAACCCTTTTTTAATGTTGTAATCTGATGTATTTCAGGCGCCAAAAGGGTGTTTTTGCAGTGATGCCATTGAAGAACCATTTTTGGTTCCCCAAAGTACTTTTCAGTCGTCAGTTCTTAAAAGAACGATTTTTTCTTAGTGCGAAGAATCTTTTAATATTCTAAAGAACCTTTTCCCACTATAAAGAACCTTTTTGTGTGGATTTAAAAGATTCCATGGAAGGTAAAGGTTCTTTATGGAACCATTGGTGCCGTTTCCGATTTCGATTCTGCTTATCGATTCCGATTCTTATTGATTCCTAATTTAGATTAGGTAAAAAAAACTGCCTTAGATATCATTCACATTTAGTCTTATTGCTTATTGTAGCTGAATATCATAAACAAAAATCAACATGCTAAAGAACATTTACACAAGGAACGTTTGCCTGTGGTTTAAAAACACCATAGAAGAACAACTAGCCAAACTAATATAAATTTCAAGCATTATTAAAGACAAGTAAACACTCAATTAAAAAAAGAACAATGAACAAACGACAAATAGATACAAAAGATACGACTGAAATAAACAGTGTTTTAAGATTAAGGTTCAGAAACTGGAATCAAATGTAAAATAATACTGCACTTTATAAATAAAATATACATTATAGTTACAAAAGTTATTCAGTCAAGAACGTGAATTTTCTCTTAGTCTTTTGTTGTTTGATGAGTGTTATTATAGAGACGGCAGGAATATTAGTGCTGTCCCTTTAAGAGCTGCACGGATCTAATACACTGATACACGTCTAGCACAGACAACAGTTTTCTGAATGGTTTAAAGTCATATTGAAATGCTCACAAAGGAATCGATAAGAGGAATCGAAATTTCAATCTTATAACAAGTATTCGATTTCCAACCACTGTTTTCTGATATCAGTCCATCATTTGGAAAAACAACAGACTGCCCCAAAAATAGCCGTCTTTGACATGACAACCAGCACAAAGTGTTTTTCCCAGACACCACTGCATGTTTCGAGCTCAGACACGCGCTCTCTGGAGGCAACAGGCTAAGCGTGTGCGCCATCGGAGAGAGAAACCGCTGCGATACGCGGGGAAAACAGAGTTGGTTGGAGGGTCTGATATTTGCATGGCTGATACGGGGAGGGGAGGCTGTGCATGAAACGAGGCGGGAAGGTATTTTTAGAGCCGGCGGAGGAAGTGGGAGATGTTTATGATTTCAGAGAGACTAGCTACTCCCTCCCCGAGGTTCTGCTTCACGCTTCCAGCTTTTGGCAGATCTGTCTCTCTCTGGCAACCGCTCCCTCAGCACCGGAGACTGACAGAGAGGAGTTCACTTCCAGTGTACCGTTACACACACACACACGACAGGCCAAAAACACAGACTCTACTGTGCCATTGGGGTTTGGCTTGCTTAGTTGTGGGACATTCAATTTAATATTTGACAATATTATTGATCTGCCTGCGTTGACAGCATTATATGAGAACTGAACTGAGCTGGATGATGACAGAGCGGCTATATATATATAAATTAGCTAAATTAATAACTTTTTTACAACAAAAAATGAATCATCACTGAACTTACTTAAAGGGATACTTCACCTCTGGAAAGATGAATGTGTATTTAAATTGGGTCATTTATGTAGTAGAAATGTGAAATTATTTTAGAAGTTGGAGCTTTCTAGACTGAGAAAAGCCAGAAAATGTATTTTTGGCTCATGTGGATGAAAGACAACATCTCCCAGAATGCACTTGCTTCGCTGCCCTAGGAGGCCACGCCCAAGCCACGCCTACCGGTAAGAGCGAGCAGTTAAACAACTAGGCTAGGCTACTAGTTGACTCGAAACTTAAAAGGCGCCGTTTTATCGTGAGTCTCCGTGACGAGTCTGCCCGGGATTTCGAGATCGCCGAAAATGTCCGGGATTCGGCTTTTGCGTCCTACAGTCGCCATTCATCATGTTTACTGTGGCGAGCAGGACGAGGCTGAGCCGCGGGAGAACGACGCGAGGCCGGCGGTGTGATTACTGAGACGCACCGGTCTCGCATCTCTCACGGAGGAGCGGGAATTTTCTTAGCAATGCTATAACGCACATCAACCGATCACTTGTTTAGCGTTCATGTAAACACTACATTCAGATTCACCAATCAGAATGAATTCAGTTAGATTGAAGCAAAAGGTGTGCATGTAAACAATGAATGGCGACTGCAGAAAGCAAAAGCCGAATCCCGGATATTTTGGACGATCTCGACGGCCGGACATGTCCGGGAAAAAGAGGATGGTAACCCCCATTACTCAGATTTCTCCACAGAACAAGAGCCTGTTAGCTTAGCTTCCAAATAAAAGATGGCTGACACTGTGTGTACATTCTGTGAGTGAGATCCCTCTATGGGCGGGCTGAACACATGCGGGACAGCGCCTCCTACTGGCTGTAGTCTCTCGCCTCTGGCCAGAAAATCCTCCGATGACGCAAAATGATGATTTTTGCGTCATCGGAGGATTTTTTCCAGACAAAAAATACATAAATCTCTCGTCTCAGGGGGACATGAGGGAGGAAAGCACGGTAATTCGAAAATACTACAGGTTTTCTACTGATACAAAGCTAAATGCTAAATCCTGAAGTATCCCTTTAAGCTGGACTAGAAACAAACTCTTTTGCATTATTTTCCTGTTATCACTGTAAAGCTGCTTTGAAACAATCTGCACTGTAAAAAGCGCTAGGGCCTATATAAATAAATGTGACTTGACTCTTCTTAGTGTAAAATTGTCTCCTTGTGGCGGAGAGAAAGTCAGGCACTGTTGATGAGCGTTCATTTGTTCAGCAAGGCATTTTATATCAGACGCCACAGGAAATGTTTGTTAAAATGATCATTTTCACAGCAAAGACACATTTGGGAGAAGCGATGAGCCGACTTTGATGACAATAACGATCATCCCTGCTCAGATTAACTCGTTTAATAACTAATCCGAGCCACCAAACACTGTGTTCGTGCAAATGAATGGCCAGAACACATTAAAGGTTTCTGTTTTGTATTAGAACGTGTCGTGTTATGCAAGTTAATAACTAATGAGCGTTGTGACGGAAGTGAATCAATCAAAAATTAACTTTATCTGGACAATAACTTTATTCTAGATCTGCTGTAAAGCCTAAACAATCTCTGTTACTGTAATCTCCTATTATCACTGTAAAGCTGCTTTGAAACAATCTATATTGATAAAAGCGCTATATAAATGAAGGAGACTTGACTTGACTAGCATGCAAAGGACAAAACTTGAGTGTCGCGGTTTCAAAGCTGCGGTTCGGCTCGTGTTTAGAGAAGATTTCTCAAAGAGGGACTGAAAACTGCAACTCTTCCTCTGACCCATTTTCTTTAATGTGGCGAATAAGGCAAACCTCTGCACGGCAGTGTTTCCTGACGCGTGTTTTTGTCGGTTCAGCAGGCGAACGCTCTCCTGGGGTGGGAATGAGACAGTCTCCCTGTTTGGACTTTTTCCTTCCTTCCTTCCTGGACGTCCTGGACTCAACAAAGACCCTCACCTGAGCAGGGCATTGTGGGGGAATGTGGACACACTTGAAGAGGAGAACAGATCCAGAAAGCACCATCAAAGCATCATAGACTTGTATGGTGCGTATTATGCTTGAATATTTGTTTGCATTTAATAAAAAAGAAAAAATGCATTTGATAAAAAAAAATTGTATAATGGGATTATACAATAATGTATAATAGGAACTGGCCTGAACTCATTTTTTCTAAACCCTCTTTGTGTGTCAGTCAAAAATTACTGTATTTTTTAAAATTACAATGAAATGAATGTACTTTATTTTTGTTTCATAATGTTTTTTATTTAATATTTTGTATTTTTTTGCGGATTTCATGGTACTAAATTATATTTATGCAGTAGATATAATCCATTTATTCACTGTTTGAGCATAGACCTGAAAATGAAATTTCCCACTTAAACTTTCATAAATCTTGACCGCTTCTGATCACAGACTGAAGTTTGTTATCTTCATAAAGAGCTGATTGCAAAAGACTCGTGCAGAATATAGTGTGTATCCACCTTTGCTCTGGGGTGAAGATGCACAAACACCATGTTTTACTCTGAGGACGCATTTCCCGGGGAAAGAGAAACAAAATGTCACCGCATAATTTAGACAAAAATGGGGGTTAATTGGTGTCTTGGGAAAGCGTTCCTACTTTATGTCCTTATAAAAGCTCTGACACTGTTTATGAATAATCCTGGATATAGAGGTGCAATAACAGCCACAGATATAGACCGAACCCAATCTAGACACACTGTTACTCGTCTCTGTTAATCAGAGGGTGGAGGGACACTTTCCCTCTCTTTCTCTTTTGTCCGGCATGAACCTGGAGAACCGTCCGCTCGGCGTCCAAGGTCTCGGCACAGACGCGCTGGAACCAGACGCAGCGGATGCGATCGCCATGGGAACGGGCCCCTTGACAACCATTTCATACCCACGAGAAGAAAAGAGAGCAATATCTCTCCCTTTATCCGCTTTCTTTGAGATTCTCTCTCATATTCTCTCTCGTCTTTCCTTTCTCTGGCTTTCTCTGATTCTAATTTGTTTTATATACCATTTCATTTTACAAGACAAATATCATTTTCTTTATTAAAGAGCTGTCAGAGATTTTGCTAGACCGTCCAAAAGTGATATTTGTTTTTAATGACTCTACAAGTTCAATTACACCATTTATATATATATATTTATGTATTTCAAATGTGAGTGAAGAACAAAACACTATACTTGGTTACGGTATTTATCTGACAAAATTATTTGGCAAAAAAAGGCAAACTAAAGATACAGGTTTTTATTTTACCATGCAGAAAAATAAAAATAAAATAAATGCATTGAAAAACAAAAAGCTGACAGGATGCAAATAATCAGATATTAATATTTTTGTAGGTTCTCTCTTGTTTTTGCATGTTATCATTACAAATAAAACAAACGACTCCAAGCACAAAAATGCAATATGCTTACAAAATATTAATAATATTATTTGAATAAAGGGTGAAGACTTTTCCTGTCCGCTACTGTATGTGGTTATGAGTAGACGGGATGCTTTATATTTATTTGTGCGTAAACAAAGAAACAATAATGTAGAAAATTAATGCACACAAAGAACTTATGAAGCGTTTAATGCAGAGCATCAGTTTTAAATGATTTATCTGTTTATAATATTAGTTTTATTGTTTTGAGTCTTTTGTTCTGAACTTAAAGTGACATTGTCAGACTTTTTCATTTGTTATGAATAATCTGATCTTTACGTTTACGTCCTAGAATTACCTCAAGTATTTAATTCATCGTATTACTATTATCCTAAAAACAGGCATTACATGTTGACATTTGAATAAACTTTTTTATAATGAGAAAAATAAACATATTTTGACTACACTTGTCATATGATGTCATAAAAGAAGAACTGTTTGTTTCCAAAAGAAGTTCCTCAAAGAACCATTTTTTTTTTTCATTTTTTTTAGTTTAGAACAATTTGTGCAATGAAAAGATTCCATGGAATCTTTCAAATTCTTCTTGGAAGCCAATAAAGAGGTTTATTTTTAAAAACGAATGCGAATTTGCTCACACACCCTCCCCGGCACCCATATGGGCGACAGCATGTTGTGCGAGAGTGTGAGACTGTTTTCAGTGAATGTGTTGAAGAAAGCATTCAGTCTCTTTTCTTAAAGGGGTGGTTGATTATGATTTGACTTTTCTAACTTTAGTTAGTGTGTAATGTTGCTGTTTGAGCATAAACAACATCTGCAAAGTTACAACGCTCAAAGTTCAAAGCAAAGGGAGATATTTGCTTTTAAAGAAATCGCTTTTTAAGGACTACAACAAACGGCTGGTAGAGACTACACCACATTCCTCCCGGGTTAGTGACATCACAAACCCTAGAATTTACATAAACCCCGCCCCCGGAACTCGATTTATAGATTATCATGACAAAATATGCTAATCAATGACTAGAAGATAACTACACATCAGCTTCATAAATTCATCAACTAACCATTCAGAAATGTCCTGTTGCTTCTACATGTTGTCTCTTCTTCTTGAGTCTCTCCATCATTGTCTGACTCCGGTTTGAACATAAAAGGCTAAAAAATTTTGAAATGTTCAGTGCATGTGTGTGTGAGGTAAAAGAACACGAGCTCTTGAAGCTCCGCCCCCTGTGCCGGGAGCAGCAGCTCATTTGCATTTAAAGGGACACACACAAAAACAGTGCGTTTTTGCTCACCCTCAAAAAGTGACAATTTTAACATGCGATATAAAAATATCTGTGGGGTATTTTGAGCTAAAACTTCACACACACACTCTGGGGACATCAGAGACTTATTTTACATCTTGTGAAAAGAGTTTTTCAACAAAGACTATTTTAAACATTGTCTGTACTAACTTTCAGGGCCGGCAAGTTTCAATAACATTAGAAGCCTGTGAAGGAGTGAGCTCTCAGATTTCATCAAAAAATATCTTCATTTGTGTCCTGAAGATGAACGAGAGTCTTACGGGGTTTGGAACAACACGAGGGAGAGTAATTACTGACCGAATTTTTGGCTGAACTAACCCTTTAATACTTTTATTCAGCAAGCGAGTCGATGAGCCTTGAAGACGTTTTAAAGATGCTTTATTCCGTGGCCTGTTAAACACAGAAAGTGTGTGTTTTCCTGCAGCGCTTGCATATTTCCCGCTTTGACTGTTCTCTGTTGTGTCTAGGCATCGCCAGAGGCCTGAATACATGTGGCAGGAGCTCGACGCTGCGACACGAGGGGAAGAACCTAATCTTCACACGTAATCCCTTCAAAGCGGCAGCTCGCGCAGGAGAAGAACAGAAATCAGCATTCATCTTCCATCAAGTGTGTTTCATCTCCTCCAGCGACTCCGCCGAGGAGAAGTGCGCCGCCAGCGGATGTGACATCTGATTTGTAAGGCTGTCTAATCACAGGAGAAGGTGAACGTCTTCTCTCTGTTCTCAGACCAGAGCCTGTCCTGATTCAGCGTTTGAGAAGACTGTAGTAAAAGGGACAATACGATTCAAATGCACGTTCCAATTATCTAAATGAGATTTAATTGAGCACTGGAGAGGGTTCTCTGTCCCAATTAGGTTAGCAAAATATTGTGCTTCATGTGTATTAATCATATTCCTAACAAACCAGACAAGCTGCCGATGATGATGATCAGGGACGGCGCTAGGGCTGGGCTGAGGGGGCTTAAGCCCCGAATGTTTTTAGTAAAGCCCCGAATATTTTGTTACCTTGTCTTTCTCATAGAGCAAAACAATTAATCAGAAAAACAAATGTAATTAAGATGACCTTATCGTGAAAAGTGCATATTACAGTTTTATTTATGTTTTTCCCTTTGCATTAAAGGGACATACGACGTGCTTTTGCAGCGTTGAGCATTGTAGCCAATCACAGACATGTCTGTTGAACGCATCGGCCAATCAGAGGCGTTTAAATGAGTCGCCGTGCTGAAGATGTGTTTTGCACGAGCTCACCGAGTTCTGCACTTTCGCAAACCTGTCATTATTATTGGCAATAAACATAAACTTAAGATGCAAATAAGAGATTCACTGCAATATATTTGATATTCTTGTTTCTGCTCTGATCGCTCCATCACGCACCGCTCTGTTTGTTGTTAGGAAGACTAAAAGTTCAGCGGTCTCGCTCATCAATGTCAAAATGATTAAAGAAGAGAATGAATGTCTGGTAAAATGTAAGTAGATAAACATTTAATATTTGACTGTTTTACAATAGAAATGTTCAACTACTGACAATGACTCAAATTACTCAACTTTTTTTTATTTATTAAATTTTGCCTTTTTGAATTGAAAATATGCTATAATTTCCTTGATTCATTTAGAGAGAATGCATGCATGCATAATTAAAAATTAAATATTATTTGCAAAGAGTTAAAATTATTTCACTAATACAATAAGCCTTTCTTTTTCTTTATTCCCTTAAATCGCTTTTATAATTAATTAATTCCTTTAAATAAAAATACACCATTTTAGTTTGGGCTAAAGCCCTTAGAACCGCCCCTGATGATGGTGATGATGATACGAATAAATACCTGCAGAAATGATCTACAAGTTTGCTGCATGTGATTTATTACAGATTACAGATTCATACATGATATTCTCATCCTTTAAAAAAGCCCTCAGACACGCTCAGTTAAAGTTTCAGGAGAGATCTGCGTCCCAGTTGGCCTGCTTATACTACGCCCTAAAAGTACGTAGTGTTTTTGTGGAGAAGAAGTCAATACTTTTGAGTGTGTAGCAGACGAGTAGGCAAGCTTTGGGACAAACTACTTCTTCATAATTTCAAATTTTGCTGTCAACCTTTAAAGTGCCCTGTCAATCATCTCGTCACAGTTAAAATCCTCCACATTAAATTTTATTTAATTTCCTGCCATACTGGAGAAAAAGTAGCCGTTAATCCGCCAGTCATGCGGAGACTCTCCTCATGCGTTTGGTCATGATCTTTTAAATGCATCATTATGCAAACATATCGTTATAAAAGTTCACAAATGAAATATGATGCAGATAACATTGAATAAATATCTTTTTTGGCAGTTTAGATGCTGATTATTAATTACTCAAACCCCTTAACCATTGTTCTCACACATCTGCCATGCTTGTAGTTTTTTAACACTTATTATTTGTGTTTGTAGTTCTAATGGAATAATGGGTTGTGGTTGGATCTGCATTTCAGATTCTAACCAGAAAAATTAGAGCATCCGGGTGACTTCGTAATACTCATTTCAACATACTATGATTTGGGACACACTAATTCTAATTTCCAATTCTATTTAGGACGGATGCAGCAAATGTTTCAAACTGTGCACGGGTTTGCCAAGGAGACCCTACGGAGCCCATAAAGGGACATGGTGATGGGGAAAAAAATTTGAAATAGGAAGAAAATGTATATTTCAATGCTTTTGCATTCTCTAGCAAAAGTCCAGCGTTCCCCGAGAAACTGTCCGCTTACCTTTTTTTTTTTGTGTTCGCTTGCAGGACTTTTGCGATGGAAATAATATGAGGTGGGAGGAAAAGCTATATTTTAGTGCTGGTGCATTCTCTCACAAAACTTCCCCCGAGAAACTTTACGTTTCATAAAAAAATTGGTGGGAGGAAAAACTACACTGCCGTGCAAAAGTTTGTGATCAGTAAATGTTTTTTTAAAAAGTCTCTTATGCTTACCAAGGCTGCATTTATTTGTTAAAATTTGTTTGCATTGTTTATTCAAAGCGCTCGCTGCAGTTTGTCGTCTGACGCTTTAGATGCTCGAGCTCTTCAAAGCAGGATGGATTCTGATTGGCTGTCAATGTTTTATCATTCATCAACTGGGGGAAAAAAATAGGCCTAGTTCTGAAAGTGATTCCCACTATATATTCCAACAGTGTTGTGATCGTTGAAGTTGTGTTGTGGACTCTGCTAATCTTTTAAATTTAGAGTGATTTTTAAAACAATCTTTATCGTTTTGGTCTTTGGTGTGAACGGGCATTAAAACTAAAAACAGAAAACTTTGTATGCGTTTTGGCACGACAGCAACGTTTTGGGGGCCTGAAAATGCTAACTTTTGGAAACGGCAAGCGCAAGTTTTTGAAAACTATACCGTTATTGTCTCCTTGTAAACTACAAAAAAAAAAAAAAACGAATTTGTGAAAACCATATGGAACCTTGTTGCCATCACTAAATAAAAAAATTAATTTAAAAAAAAATTACTTTAAATAAAAGTGTCACTTTTTTCTCGCAATTCTGACTTTTTTCTCTCGCAATTGTGAGTTTATATCTAGAAATGTTGACTTTTTTCTCTCAATCTGACTTTTTTATAGTTTATATCTTGCAATTCGGGCTTTTTTGTCGCAATTCTGGCTTTTTTTCTCATAATTGCGAGTTTATATCACATAATTGTGAGGAAAAAAGTCGCAATTACCTTTTTTATTTTTTATTCTGTGGTGGAAACAAGCTTCCATAAAACGGTAACATCATGCGCGCGTATTATGTGTTCAGTCTACAGGCGCATAGTGTTTTCTTTACATAGTGACATCGCCATCTACTGGCATGGCAGCAGAATACAGTGATTTTTTTAGCCGTTTTCATGGATCCGTGTGAACAGGGATCATTTTGACATTGTCATCTGTACGTTTCCATTTATAGTACATCATTATCGTGTAATTTTACCCTTAGAAACCCCACACACACCCATACACACCATAGCATCATGTCTGCAACTTTTGCACACCACTCATAATGTTTTCCGAAAATGTACAAAATTGAGTTTTTGTATTTTTTTCCCTCTGAGCTGATAAAATGTTCCAGCTGATGCACATATGACACCAAAGAGCGGGTACGCGCGGGGTCGGAGGGCACGAGCCCGTGATATGATGCACAGATTCCTCCAGGACAACAGCGGCTCTGTGTGTCGATTCCTGAGGCGTCTGGAACTGATTAATGACAGTTTGCCTTCTCTCTTCTCTTTTCTTACATTCCTTTCTTAAAGGCCATTCACAATGAGAGCAATTTGCGTCCGTAAGACATTCATTTACAAGGAGAGTTGGCCATTTCTGGCAATATGAGCGACAGCTGGACCGCCTACTAGCAACAATAGATTAGCATACTAACATACTAATAGTCTTTCAGGATTTATTATGCATGCTGTGCACAGTGTGCACATTTTCTATTGGTATGTATGGAATACTTTACAAAATGTGCAGTACATAACAGAGTATGCAACAATGCAATGCACTCGACTTGGTTTTTAACCTTTTCTTGACTTGTTATTTGATCAGTAGGCCATAAAATGTATAAAGAGCTATTTTTTTTCCTAAGATGATGATGCCACATGCAATTTAATGTGACAAAAATGTTTAAAAAACAGTGTTATTGCAAAATAAATAAATAAATAACTAAAACTATTAAAGGAGTGGTTGATTATGATTTGACTTTTCTAACTTTAGTTAGTGTGTAATGTTGCTGTTTGAGCATAAACA